>NW_009934961.1:68379-68805 GCF_000696875.1 Nestor notabilis
AAGGTGATGTCCCACCAGGACGGCTGTGGCAGCCATCCCAAGGGATGCTGATGAGGCTGGTGGGGTAAGCTGGGGGGTATCGGTACATCTGAGCAGCGGGCAGGGCTGGGGATGAACCCTGAGGCACCTTCAATGTGCCACCTGCATGGCAGCTACAACCAGTGCTCAGCCTCTGAAGCCCATGGGCAAGGCATGGGGCACATGCCCAAAGCAGGGTGCTGAGCCAGGGTGTCGCTGGTGTCCGGCCGGGAAACCAGCCAAGTCACACAGAATTAATCTGAACCTGCTTTGCTTCCATCCTGCCTTGTCCAACCACTGCTTCTATCCATTTTCTTCTTACCTCCCCACCAGCATTTCCCAGCCTGGATCCTGACCCTCCCTGCTGGCTTGGGCACCCCTGACCGAGATCACCCATCCCAAATGCTG
>NW_009934961.1:68832-69079 GCF_000696875.1 Nestor notabilis
GCAGGAGGAGGAGGAGGAGGCGATGCCCAGCACTTGGGCAGGAAAAGGTCGGAGGGAGCAGAGGTTGGCTACGCACAATTACTCCTCGTAAGATCTGAATTTACAAAATCTTGTGTAAGTCAGAAGGTATTTCTCAGTAGCTCTGTGGTGTCTGTGGAGCGGCCCAAGGAGGTTGTTTGGGGTTTTTAAGGAAATACTTTTTTCTTTTTTTTTTGCATCAAAAATGAACCATTTTGCATCAGAAATG
>NW_009934961.1:69127-69333 GCF_000696875.1 Nestor notabilis
TTTTTAATGATCTAAATAACGTGTTTTGCGATTTAAAAACAAATCGCAAAAGTATTTTATGGAATATTCTAGGAAGTATTTTATCGTATGAAGTATTTTATATTTCAATTCTCATCCTGATCCAGGCTTCTTGGGTTAATTTGCAGGAATTCTGAGGTCACAGTTTGAACGGATGTTCCGTTCTGGGTCCCCTCCTCTCTCCGGGG
>NW_009934962.1:0-61893 GCF_000696875.1 Nestor notabilis
AATATATATAATAATATAACAGTTCAAATTAAAATTGGTTCTGCTCAAGTAAGTTTTCCTGAAAATATTTCTTACGTTTCACTACCTCTAATGTTTACAATCTCATGGGGAATAAAATATTTAGCAAGCGAAAGACTTGCAATCGAAGTCAAAACGTTCCACCTCAGGCTTTGTACCTTTACTGTAAGGGTGTCCAATATTTGGGAACCTGAATTTTGCATGAAAGATTTTTCAGTCCAGCTGCTCAGATATCGATTCTATCCAGCATCCTCGTAAGTAACCTGGGAAAAGGGACAATTAATTATAACATAGAGGCTGTTGATTGATTAAATATTTTTGAATACTCAAAAGTAAATCTGAATCTAGGGGTAAACCATGATTTTTATGAAGTTGAATGACATGCGAAATTCAATTTTGGTAAATGCAAAACAATACATAAGTTTAAATGAATATACATTTTGACTCAGTAGTAACTATTGGAGGGAGATTTTCGCATTATTATAGTAGTTCAATAAAACTGTCACCTCAACGCTGAAGAGGAAAATAGTTTTACAAAACATCCAGGAAAAAGTAAGAAAATGAAAAAACAAGTATAATCCTTTTGATACCAAGGTTGCGTTGTCATTTTGAACATTACAGAAGAGACTGGTAAAAGTCCCCACAGGAATTAGAGGAGCTACAAAGAATAAGAACAATAAAGACTTGGAAGGGTTTCTTTTTGAGGATCTGTTAAATGGCTATATGCCATGTCCTTGGAAAAGAGAGGACTAGGGTTTTAGTAAAGGTCTAATAAATGGTGTTGTACGAAAGGTCGCATTTTTTTAGTCTTATATCTAAGGACAAAGGTGTACTGAATAACATCATCATGCGGCAGTTTTAAAACAAATAAAAGGAGATATTTGTTTCATAAATGCATAATTAAATTGTAGAATTCCCTGTCAAGGGGGTATGAGGGAGATCTGAGTGTGAATAGGCATTACTTTGTGCTGTCATGAATAGACTAATTTTGTGGATTTTAGAGAAAAGGCAATGTTCAGATATAATTCCTGCCACTGCTTTCAGATGCCATTCTGTATTTTCCTAGTTTCTTACAGTGTTTCCCAACTATGGACAAAAAAAGTATGGCTGTTCTTGTGGTCTTCAGGCATTTTCTACCAGGATTAATTTTATCATTGTAAACAGTAACTCTATGAAGTGTGATATTAAATCTTGCATATGTTTACACTTTAAGCTTGTGAAGTGCACCTGCAAGACATCCATGCTAAAATGTGCTGTGCTCGAAAAGAACTCATTGACGGTCCATGTGCTTTCTCAGTATGTTCATGCATATGAGCTTCGCTGCACTCTGAGTATTTTTGGCAGTCATGGGTAATCGTAAGGACAAAAGTGCAAGTGCAAATTTAGGGCTTTGCTGCTGTGTGACTGCTGTTGCTTTTGTTTTGAAAAAATACTTCTGATAATATAGCCACATCAGCTGTCATCTTGAACTTTGGGCTAAATTTTTACGTGGATGGCAATTAAAACTAAAGAATTGATAGAACGGAGCTTCTCTTTTCCTATTTGGGGTCTTACACCCCTTTCAGCATTCTGTTAGCAAGTTGCAGATCAGTCCTCTCCTAGGAACTGAAATTTCCCCCTTAGGTGCAACCATTTTTTTTCCTTTTTTATGAAGAAGCACTTCAAATGATTTTGCAATGCATGTGCTGCTGCCAGCAATTTTTTTTTTTTTTTTTTTTTTTTTGAGTGGCGTGTTCTCTGTTTCACTTTCACTAATCAATTGCAGGACTGATAAATAATTTTAAGTTTTTATTTTTTGTTCTTTACTTTTGTGATCATTAATGGACATTGTGCTTCTTTATGGTAAATGACAAGAGTTTGTGGATGTGCATCAGGTGTCTTAGTTTACACAATTCCTTTTCTTATCAAAAGGAGTCCCAGGAAATGGAGGGAAATGGGCTAAGAAAGAAAACAGGTAACTAAAACTGAAGGAGGAGAAAATAAATTCACTCGAATTTTGGAATAGCCAATGTGAGAAAACGTATTGTCAGGAAATTCTGGAAAGTTTTTTTTGGTACAGAACAAGGAACTGCAGAAAACCAGGATGCGCTTCAGTTCCCTAAACCCTCTCCTTTCTGCTAAATTTGATATGACTGGCATGTTTTCCTCACAGTAACTTTCCTAGAAAGTGAAGAATGGTGCAGCTGGTCCCTGGCTTAATTAAAACCTACTTTATTATGTATTGTTGTGACCTTAGAAGGGATCAGATGTTACATAGCATGTTCCATGTCAGGGGCATTTTAAGAGAATACTGGGCAGGGAATATAAGTTCTTTGGAGAAAATAAGGTGGTTTAAAATAGGTAATGGTAAGTGGTAGAGTTTTGGAAAATTTCTTCACTTTGGATTTGCAATGGTTTGGGCACTCTGCCTGTGACTGTACACTTACATCCTAGAATTTCTGCCAATCACCTGTCTCTTGAAGTGATAATGTCAGGACATGCTTCCTGCCAAGCCCCACAGAATCCTTGTTACTCTATCCTCAAAGAGTTAAACCAGATAAAAAAGCAACCATGAGAAACAGAGCATGAAAAGAACCCGTAAGTATCTGGGAAGCATGCCCTGGCCTCTCAAAAGTCACAGCACTCTGGCATCATACAAACAATGTAAGTTTGTATGTGACAATGGGTATCAGCTGAGAGCGAGAACAAGCTGGTGATGCGCGCTTCAGACAGCTTCTGTGGAACATTCTAGCTCTATTGATAGCTTAAGCAAAGTGTTGCATTGACTCAAGAGTATTTTGCAGTATTGCAACTGCAATGCTTCAAGTGGGGATAATTCTTCTTGAAATTTATATATAACTTTATTTTTCCCCATGGGGAAATGAAAAAATGTTGATCCAAGACATTTCCTTGCATAAAAAGCTGAAACTGCACTTTTTAGTAGTTGGTTTAATAAAAAAATGCTCAACTTAGTATTCAGTAGTTTGAGATTAGTATCCTTGACTAAAAAATGTGTCCTTGTCCAAACAAAAATTTTTTTACTCTTTAGTTACCTTAAAATAAAGGCTGTTCGCATGGGTTCAGGCTTAGGTGTATTGACATAAACAAAGAAACAGTGCTTTCTTTTCATAACCAAATCACAGGGGTGAAGAGGTATCAGTAAAATGTTTCATATTTTGCTAGAGAAGCTTTACAAAGTCTTCACTCCTGAATAGGCTTTACTTAAAGGATTTGTATTGAGCATAAATGTTTGGCCCATCCGTTTCCTTTCATAAGTACCTAAGAATGCCTAGAAAGCCCAGATATTTCTTTCCAAATGTATTTTCCTTCGGCCTTTTCAGTCTCTGTTATTTCTTAAATCTTACAGCTAATGTATTTGGAAAACTTGTCTCATTATGATAGAAACATGGCCAACTACATCACACAATGCATTAGTCAGGACAACTGTGTGAAAAGATAATCTTCTTGTACACATGTATTTATTCAGATACCATTGTCTTATACTGAGAAACAAGTGAGTCTAGACAAATACAGAAACAGAAGATGTTATTTGTGTGGTGTTTGTTAATGACATCTACTGCAACGCTTTGATTCTATTTTATAAATACGGAACATGCAATTATTTCTCAGAAATATGTCAGTAGTTATTCTGTAGCTAAATGTAATGAAACCTGCAGTATTTTCATCTGGTTTTTAATTAGTATGTTCATATCGCCATAAAAACAAATCCAGTGGGATCTTATTGGCGTTACTAACCCTTGTGAGAGTAAGCTTACTAACCAGGAAACTCAAAGGGGATTTGAGTGAGAAATTAGTTGCATTTTTAATTTATTCAGATAATTTTGAATTTGCAAAATTATTTTATCATTTTGGCAGTGCATTAAGATATATTTTCTCCCTTTCTTCTTGAAAATATTTGCACATTTGAGAATGTGTGTCTGCTCAGATATGGCTGTATTTAGCTCATTCTTAGTAGTTCCAAGATCAGGTCAACAGCAACATTCAAGGACTCAAGATTATGACTTTTATTATTACACTGAATACAATTTTGCATGTTAAGGAAAAAAGAAAAAAATAACAAGCTCAACCTACTTTAAAAATATCATTTAAGCAAAAATTCAGTCAAAAGAAATTCTACAGAAGAAATCCTATTCTCACTTCAGGCACAGACTGAAACTGAGAAGTGCTTTTATATACGGATTCATGCCAACAGCTTTCTGTCCAGCAGGTGACTTTCTACATTAAAAGGTTTGTAGAAGTGGAGATTCTAATAGGATGAACAACCTTGATAAAATGCTTTGATTCTTATCTTAGATTTTTTTTTTCCCCCCCCCTGTTACATTTGCCTTAGCTGGTGTTGCTGCAGTTAAGGGGATGTCAGTCTCTCATTGTAAACTCCTTTCATGGGGTTATATGACTTCATGGTAAAAAATAGCTTTTGTCTGATGAAATACAGCAGATTTGATTATTTTTTTTTTATTTAACTCCTTGTTCAGTTAGAGAATGCTAACATGAAAAAGCACATTTATTGTAAATGAAAGGGCAATCTTCAGCTAAGTAATATCACCTCAGATTAATAAAGATGATAGTATTTTAAAAATCCAATTTTGTTTTCACAGGTAAGGTTGGTTGTTTGATTATCTTTTTTGCATTGCGTTTTGTTTAGACAGGGAAAATCGATGAAGTTAGTTTCAGTGGGCTGGTAATCATTTTCATTCTCAGGTTGTTAGTTCCACGGTATTTAAGATGCAATAGCTGCAAGGTAAGATGAAAATATCTGCATGTATTGGAATTATCTGAAAAGTTCTAATGTTATTATCCATCAATTTTTGATTGCATCTATGTGGCACACACCAGCAGCATTTGCCTGCTCAGCTCTAATTTCTACCCACTTGCCTGCGAGCCTTGCTGCAAAGAGACTAGCTTTTGAAGATGGTCTCTGCAGTTCTTCCTTTCTCCTGATTCTGATGGTCTGTTTTCACAAACAAGAGTTGGAAGATGAATGAGCCAGGAATTCAGAGGGGTGAGCTCCTATCACTGCCCTCATTGTCTTGTTTCCTTGCAAGCCCAGGCTTTGCCCTTTCTTGTTGCCTGACTGTGACAATGCACCTGAGTTGTTTGTTGAGTTCTCTGGACTTTTGGGTTTATATTTTAAGCAGTGACTTTGCTGTCATGTAGCTTAGCAAAAATACGATGTAATGGAAATGTCAGTCACTTCTGTTTCAGTGCTGTAACAAATAACCTTCTGGGCGGAGGTATGAGTTTAGTGTTAACAGGTTTTATTTAGTGTAGCTATCAGAAAATGGTGATATTTCCTTTTAAAAAGCAGGGGCTTGATTGTTTTCTATTTTTTTTATTTTTTTATTTTTTATTGGATGCACAGCTAACTGAGGCATCAGGATTTAGTCATTCTGTTGTGAACCTACTATAAGAATTCAGGATGCAGGAAAAGACAAGTCAGGGGAGCAGAGGCAGCTTTGAGATTTTTGGGCAGTCAAATGCAGGTCCTTTGTGGAACAGGTTAGCATATGGTGTTTGTCTTTCCAGTGAAAGCTGGAAAACTGATACAGTTTTCTTCCTTTGATAAAAGCACAGTGGAACAAAGGCCTATGCTTATTCCTTCTCTAATAGTTTTTAGCTCAGATCATCAGTGTCCTGTGAGCTCATTACTTGTTTTTATATGCTAGCTTATGCAGTGTATGTGCTGTGAAATACAAGAATGAACAGCTAAACACATGGTAATTTGTTATTAAATAAGCATTTTATTCTTGGTTATGCTTTTTTCCCCTTGTTTACAGAACAGAATTAACTACTGTTGTGTAATTCACTTGAGATGGTTATGCTGGAGTTACCGAATAACCTTTTCTTTTGGAGAAGGCCCTATCTAAGGGTAGCAGTGATAGTATAAGAAAGAACCTGCAAGCACTTGTAAAGACAGCACCTAATATGGCATGAAATTGTGCCTACTCCTATTGTTGCCAAACGGGAGCCATTAGATTTGACTGTGAAGTGCTTTTTAAATGTACAAATCCTCTAAGAAGGTTTATTGAGAACTATTCTCATTTGAAATTTGTAGACTTGAATATATTGCTTTTGTAATTCAAAACAGTACGCAAATTTGTATTGGTTTGTGTTAAAAAATACTAGAACCATACAAAAGTGGTGTGAAAGCTTTAACTAGAAAAGGTTTAGATTTGTGATGCAAATTAATTCATGAAAATAATCCACTCGGTAGGTGAATAATGGAGATAAGTTATTGGAAAGTAAAGCTGATAACTGTCTCTGGGATCACATAGCTAAAGAACTGTCTATAAATATGGTGCGTTATTGCTCAAGCATTACCAGGTTATCTCCATATTGCACAAATTTATCTGAAAGACTTTTCAGTGGAAAAATGGCATGAGAGGGCCCAGCTATTTTGACTTTTGGTCATTCATGTTTGCCATGTATGGTGCAGACTGAAAAAAATCAACGTTGCATTGCTAGAGTCAAGTAACACAGTTATCTACAAATGAGCTTGAGACAAGATTTCTTTGTTGTTCATTCCTTTCAAATATATTGAAATTAATCAGGAAATTAAATTCAACTGTGAAATTAAATAGAGAAACGTCTTTTGTATGTAGCCTCTACAGTCCCTAACACCCCACAAATCTCTTGATATTACTTAAGTTAAAACTGTTCTTTTATTTAGAAACCTTGTTCATTCCACCTGCATTTTCAAGAAAGGTTGAAGAGCATGTTGGATCCTACCTACTGAGTGCAGTCAGGAGGGATGTAACAGTAGCCAGGAGTGAGGGTCTCAAAGCACAGGGGTTGTTTCTCTTGCCTTCATTTGAAGAGAAACGTCTGGGTACTGTCCCTCTTCCAATGGTTGCTTTATGCAAAATAATTTGTAGTGGAGGATGAGATATTCATACATGCAGATAAATGCCCTGACCACTTTCCCTTCCTGAAGTCCATATGTTCTAAATTTCTCTGTTGTGCAGTGGGATGATTGTAGTACAATTGTCTCCAACTAGTGACAGCCTATAACTAGGTAGTCATGATTTTCTTTTCCTGATAAGATATGCACTACTAAATCCTTCAGCAGAAAATGAGTACATTTTAATTTTCTATACTCATCTACATGCTCATTTTATTTATAAAGGTATTGACAAGAAGTGTGCTCAATAAACTTTCTTCTCTTCATCTTGCTGTGCTGTACTGGGTATTTTTGTGCTTGGCATGGGCCATTGTGACAAACTAGGTTTGGATTTAATGACAGGAGATGGCATTTAACATTTGGTAGTAATTGAATTTATTTTTATGGTATTCTGTTCTTTTTCAGTATAGCACTGTACGGCAAGGGCATTTGTTCTTTCCAGGTATGATTAGGTGACTTCTTCATCTTTTGTGAGCCAAGAACTGCAGATATTTTGGGCTGTGTATGTGAGCCTCTATTCTTTAGGGAAGAAAGTATAACAGTCTGTAAAAACTCGAGCTAATGAGCAGTAAACTTACCTAGCAAGTTACTGTCCTTTAGCCTTGTTTTATTCTTAGGCCACAAAACTTTGTTTAGAATACGATTGGATAAGATAAAACCAAATTATTAGACTGAGAGAGTGCCTTGGTTCATCAAGTGAAAGTGTTAGAGCTATATGGACACTATGCAGTGGAAAGTGAATGTAACATCATCTTACTTCTTGATTACCTTTGCCTGACACCCTGTAACTGACTCCATTTTAAGTATTATCTCCTTCCTCTTCACTTTACCACTGAAATTCTGTTTCAGCAGTTATTTACAAATATTTGTGTTCCTGCAATGTATCCATTTGGCTATACTGGAAGTGTTTTATTTATCCTTAGAAGCAGTATAACAGAAACAGTTAAGCAGCTTGTGGTATGGAAATGTACTGGATTCTCAGCCCACTCTAGTTTTAACTTTTCTGTTAAGGCTGTTTACCATCATGTTATTGTCATGCTGATAGGTTTGGGTTTTTTAAACATATCTACTCATGTGCTGTCCTGTCATGCTGCACATCATGATTCATAGGCCATCTGATAATGGTATTTGACTTAACTTCAAGTTAGTACACTTTCAAGTGAGCATTCCAGAAAACCAAACATCAGCTTCCAAAGCTGATGAATTCTGTTTATAGCTATGTTTTTTTTTTCTTGTGAAAAATAATTTACATCATATTCTTACAATAAGTAGGTTTTTAAAGTGTATTTTTACTAGGAGGGGGAAAAGTACTATTTTTTAGATGGAAATCTAAAGTGCTTCAGTCAGCACTTCTAGTCTCTTATGCAGAAATCCTGGTTTAGTGTTCCTTGTTTCCCCTTCTCTAAAACATGATCGCAGATGAGTGGTATGGCTCCAGTAATTCAGCAGAAAACTGTAGAGGTCAGTTCAAGAAGAGGCCAGGATGCTTCTGTCTCAGGACTCACTTCATATGCTGAACAGTTTCACGTAATTGTTAACTATCCCTCTCTTAATCTTAGATTTACTGTAAAGTGCTTTTGTGTGTAGAGCATTTACAGAGGAGTTAAGGCATGTCAAAGCTGGAATACAAAAGGGTATGCTTAGAACTTATGTGCTGAAATGACTTTCTGACAGTTTTGGAGACTTGGTTGTGGTGCTGCAAATGTTTATTCCTTATTCCTATATTTCAACCTCATCCTTGTCTCAACATCATAGAACATAAAGTGTCCAGGACCAATAGGCCATACTATGAGCATGAATGTTCACTGGCTGTTGTAATATGAAAGAGTTGTACACTTGGTCTCATGTTTTTTTTAATATATAGCCATAAAAAGTTAATTTAGTTCAAGTGTGAGAAATATATGTTATTAAAATGTAGTTTAACAGAAATATAAACACATGAAAAAAATCAGTGCATTGCTAATGTACTAGTCATGCTATTTAGAATAATTAGTTTAGAACAATTTGTTTCATTTATTTCCAGTCTTATCTTTTATTATGTCTTCTATATCTGATGCGCTTTGAGCCTGTATATCATCAGTCAGCTTTGTATTTTAATGATGCAGTAAATATATAACACATGCTTACATTTTAGCCCGTTTCTCTGTGTAGGTTAGAACAGAAAGACTTGATGAGTTACTGTGCGTTTAGATGCTGATATGTCTAGCCCACAGATCTTTTTAAGACTGTAGATTTAATAAATAATGTGGATTAAAACATCATCATATAATAAAATGCAGTAATCATCTGCTTGCAATATTAAGTAAATGCAGATGGATGACGCATCTAGGTGTATGTGTGGAGAAAAAATAATTTCAACAGTTTCCATCAGCAGTTGTGAAAGGAGAAAATGCTTTATGGTATTTTAGGTAATGCAGTTCTGAAACAGACCTTGCTGCCCCACTTCAAGCATAATCCACATAATGGCTATATTGCAGTGAGGATAAGATCATCTTATAAGTACCATAGAAGTACAATCTGCCATGGTTTCCAACTTTTTCCCTTTTCCACATCCTTTTTTAAATCAAACTTAAATAGACTCCCAGCAGTAGTTTATCTGCGCTGCATCGTAAGATAGATATTTTAGGTTAGTGAGAACAAAAAGCCCTATAGGTAGTAATTGCTGGTTTCATGAACAGTTAGCAAAGAGCATCTTGTTCATCCAAAAACAACAGCAACAACAACAAAAGTAATTTCAGGCATCCTTGCAAACAAAAATAATTGTAAACTATGTACTTTAATAAAGAAAATACCAGCATATATAATTAGAAAGGCATTTACCTCAGTGATGAGATTTATACATAGAATGTTAAAACCCACTAGTGTTGATAAGGACAGATTTTGAAAGCAAGTAATGTTCCATTTTAATATCAATTGTGGCATTTATTAATATTTTAATATTCAGGGAGTATGTCTGTAAAAATCAAATCCTATAAGAAAGCAGTACTTGACCAAGCGCTTCCTAAAATGGATATATTGTCTAGCTGTGTATGGTCTGGCTGTGCCATTTATTTGGAACATGCGCACAATGTATTTGTTATCAACATGTCCAGATGCATTTAAATAAATGGTAATATAGGAAAAGTGTTTTTCAAAGCACTGAGGAAGAGATCCGGAGCTCTTTTTTGGTATATGCTCTTTTTTGGTATGTGCTCCTTAACAGAATGATTCTGATGAGAGTACTAAGAACTTTACATAGCTATGTGTCACCCTGACAGGGGTATTCATCCATCCAACATTTCCTAGGTGTCATTCTTCCTTCTCCATTAACTTCTGCAGAAACTTGGGGGTGGTGATATCTGGTTTCTTTGTCTTTGAAGGATCAGCGTGTTTTCTCCAGGCAAGCAGGGAAGTCTGTTACAGAGTGTTATTTACCCTTGTTATGTTTAACAGGCACTAGTGAGAAGGTAAGAAGGGAGACAGGCTTTGAGACAAGTGTGAGACCATGATTTGCTTCTGTTGCTCTCTGCTAACCCAGCCTAACACCTTTATTCTTGTACTATCTTTCTCTAGCCATTCACATAAGTCCCTGTGAGCAGTACTGTTTGTAATAGTGCTTATTCCATCTTTAAAGAGTTAAGGGTTCACAAATGTGGGGGTTTTTTTTGTTTTGTTATTGGTTTGGTTTTTTCGTTGCTGTTTGTTTTTTGTTTTGTTTTTGTTTATTTGTAATCAGTAAAAATAAAACAAAGCAGTAATAGAATGGGGGCTTATCTGCTCACCATCCATCTTCATGAAAAGTGTGACAAGGCACATCTATGTTTCATCCCATGTGTTACCACAGTGTTTTTCCCCTGCAGTACAAACTTTCAAAACCCAAATATATAATTACTGAAACTCTTTCATCTATAGCATTGTTTAGAGACCCAAGATGCTCAAGAAAACTTAATTTCAAATTGGGGACAGGATAACTATAAAACCAGAAAAGAGCAGGAAGTCTTTCTAAAAGGAAAATGTTACATTATAAGCTTTAAAGTAAAATTGCAATTAATTAAGTCTGAATGAAAGTGCAGCAAACGGCTTTCAGTTATAACAAGGGAGTGTTGTTGTATTCTGAATATCTGACAGCAAGAGAACCAGTTTCAGAGCCAAATAACTGAGGAGCATGCATTGTACTGGTTTCTCATTTTATACGTAATTTTTCTTAGGCAGTTGTTAGCTTGTGTCAGACAAGTGTGTGACTGGTTTATATCTGCATGGCCTGAAGGCAGTTTCAGAGGCATCTGAGTACACACTTGATTTCTGCACAAAATTCAAGTGGAGTAAGAAATGTTAGGTGTTTAATTTGCTTTGCATACTTCTGAAGGACCATTGGTGTACCTGTCCAGCATTGTGTGGAAAAGCCTTCTTTCAAAGTAATCTTGAGAAGGTATGCCATGGAAAAAAATGAAGTTAAAAACAATTTCTCAACTTTCTTCACCAGTTAACAGTGGCTGAAGCTCAAAAGAAGGTTATGCTGAGTGTTATCTCTTCAAGGAGTTTTTACTGAGCTTGACTTGACGTCTGCCACCACAGATGTGTTTATGTCAGTACCATTTTTTGACCAGACTGATGTGAGGCATTTGTAGGTGGGCAGTTTAATTACATGCCCCTTTGTATTCATGGATCACTTTGCAAGGAATTCCATTAAAGCATGGACACAGTGCGACCTTGAAGTGCTTTCAGGATCCTGAAGCATGCCCTGAATGAGTGCTACCTCCACAGTATGCCAGGGTGTAGGGATACTTATTTGCATCTTGGAGGCAATAAAAAAGTACTGGCTGCAGCCCAAGCTGAGCTCTGCCTTATGACTAAGTTGTTCCTGTGTCAATTGATAAGATATCAGTCTAACCAGTAACGAGTTATGGACCCTATAGTAATGTGTTAAGGATCTCTTCAGTTGTGTAATGGACGTATGACTCTTTTGATTCTTTATAGTTTTGCATCAATACTTGATGCCAATGTTGATGGGGGAAACAAAAAAAAATCCTTTTATTAGTTTAATTTTTGTATGACGTGTAGTTTGTTTCAGATTTCTGACATTGCTTTTGACTAAGTTCTATCTTATTTCACTGATACCTGTGTTTTAGGGCCAAACTGTGTTCAAGCAATTCCCAGACTCTGTCTTAATTTCCACAGGATTTTCAGTTCTACTAGAGATCTAACTTCTCACTTATTCCATTCAGGATTTTATTACGTCATTTTATTTCTACTATTGAATCCTCTCCCAGCAATCAGTGAGAGGTGGGATGCTGGATAGACATGGTTTGCTCAGGATCTGAATTCTGGCCAGGGCCTCAACATAACAAAATAATTGACTTCAAATATAGTTCCACATCTGTTACTTCAGTTCTATTTATTCTTCTCTTCCAGCTAAAATTCCTTTTGAGCAGACAAATCATAGGGGAGCTATTATCCCTTATATATCATCTACACTGTTGGGTACTTAATACCAAACCTGTGACAGATATGAAGCTGTATGTCCTACAGAAAGTAAATGAAACATGGAAACAGCACATTTCCTTCTCTGGTTTGCAAAATCAAACAAATGGGCTTTGCATAAGAATTAGTTGGTATGCTCATAAATACAGTGAGCTACCTCATTAACTATTCTAAATTTCCACACTTTCTATTAGGATCCATCTCTTTAGAGGATCCTTTCTTGAAATGGCAATCAAACAGTGAGTGAATTCTTGGCCCCTTGGAGCGAAAACAAATTTTCTGTCATTTGTTATTCTGTCCTGTGTCTTGAAATGACAGGCAACCTTCAGAAGTCAAGTAGCATTCCTTATTGCTGATTTCTTGGCTTCTTGTGATTGTCCCTGGTTTGGCTTGAGAATTGAAGAATCAGCCCTACAGAAATCTTCTTCTTGTGACTTTCTGGGGAAATAACACATGCAGCGAACCCGAAGTTCTTGATATTGGGGATATTTCTTGATACGGGGAATGAAAAGGTGTAAGTGGGAGAAAGGTAGATCATTGGGACCTGAAGTTCTTTCCCTGCTCACAGTTGAATAGGAACAATACCAGTCCTGTTAGTGACTTCTCAAGAACATACTTTTGCTGACATGAATCACCTTGTATGCTTTTGGCAGCCTGCAGTATTCTCTATGTTTTGGAATGTTACAAATAAAAACTCCAAAATTTCTTTCTTTGGCTGGAAGGATCTTTTAGCACATGTTGTACTGTAATCTCTTTAGTTAGGTAGATAAAATGAAAAAAGAAAAGATCTGCTGAAATTGTGCTTGAGTGATTTGAAACTCCTGGTCTTATGGCCAATTTTCACATGTTCTGTCTTTACTGATATTTATGAACTGAATTACAGTGTGGTGTGCCAACCCCATCTGAGACTGCTGTGCTAGGAGCTGTACAGAAGCATGAGGGATAGCTTCTGCTTCAAAGGACTTGGAATAAACTATTTGTTTATTGATAAATGCACAGATAATATTGCTTGCTCAAGGTTATTCATCTGGTCAGTGAAGAAGCTGTGTAACTGCAGTTTCCACTCCAGTCTGGTGTCACATAAGGTCCTTTCCAACCTTAACTATTCTATGATTAACCATTTTGTTCCCTCCTGAAATGGAATATAATAAAAAGAAAATGTTTTTTTTTTTTTTTTTGCCTTTTCGGTGGAAAGGTCCTATTCACTATAGGTCTTCTAATTGGTGAAGAGGACATAACTGTGTCTCTTCTGAGTCCTCCATCCGCCATATGTCTTGTCTTTGCTTACGTGACTCATTTAATCCTCACCGTGACACTTACAGGTTATGAATTGTGTGTAACAAAAATCTTTGTGCTTATTTACTTCAATTCTTTATTTTCATGTTGTTACTGTGGCTGGACAATGCAGCCTTCTTCTAGTCCCAAAAGAAGTATTTGCCATCTTGTTTGCATAATTTTGTTTTAATCCTTTCCCTTGGATAGTATTCTGTGCCTTGGTAGAGCTCTGTACCACCTAATGGATTTCTGCCTGCAAATGTGATTCAAACTTGTAGGTGAATATGGATTTGTCATCAGCAACCCCTCCCTTGCTAGCCTGGCTTTTCACCCTAATTTAATGATTAAGAAAGACCAATCTTACTCCCTACAATCTCAAAAAAAAAAAAAAAAAAAAACCAAACCCCAAACTCCAGACTTTTTTACATTAGAAAAGTTATCTTGCAAAAGCAGGTTGATTTATTGAAGGGCATCATAAGCTTTCCATGATATTGAGAAATCCCAACTTTAGCCATGCAAAGGATGAACCTTTTGGAGCCTGAGGCAGTACAAGTAAAGAACTTGCCAACCTCAAATATTTATACTTTTGGGAATATATGCTAACCACCATAATTTCACAGGGTGATTCAGTTGCCCCATGGCTTACGAAATGTTGATATGTTAAACACAATTAGTATAAGCATCCTAATCTCTCTCTAGAGACTCTTTGCTCATAGTATTGCTTGGTGCCTGTGTATGGTCTCTGGAGTATTTTATATTTTTGGTATAGTTTGGGGTGTTTCGGGGTTGTTTTTCTTATATTTTTTGAGGCTAAATGGGAAAGGAAATCTCAAAAATCAAGTATTTTCCTTCTTGCAGGATACCATACTCCACTGGTGAAGCTGTGGTAAGCTGGTTCTATCCTGGAGCAACATGATATAATTTGGGTATCTGTGCAGTGATTGGTTTTTATCACTATATGATGAGAACATTATAATGTGGCCTATATGAGACTATTTCTTGCCAGCAAATAGAGAAGGAAACTGCTAGTTTGTTTTTAAGTAGATAAAGAGGCTGGGAGAATGTAAATGTAGTGTTCTGTTTGCTGCAGTAGAGGTCTGTGTCTACTCAGGAAGCCTCAGAAACTAGGTGAGTTTTGTGTTTGTTTTTTTAAAGACTTAAATAGTTTTTGTTCTGGTCCTCTGAGAATTATTTTCTTGTGTGATACTGTCTCATTCATAGTCAGACAAGGAACAAGTGCTTCAGCTTCATCCTTAGATGTAGGACAGGTGGCTAAGAATATAACTTCTGTGAAGAGTCTCTCGCAGTAGAGCTTCTTTCACTTTAGTGAACCTGCTGGAATTCTTTAACTGCCCTTTAAGTTTCCTATGTTTTGGTGGTCATGTTGGTCTTAAGTGAGTACAGAAACCGGATGAAAGGAGGAGTGTTGATAATGGGGTTTACCACTGCAGCAAACATGACATAAAGTAATGATGAATTTGGACTTCAGGTTTAGTCCATGTGTGCTTTGATTAATGTTAAAATATCTGGAGACTATATGATAATTACTAGTCTTTCAAATCATTGCACTTTTCTTGTGCTACACACATTGCTAATGGCTAGCAAAAGATGATCATCTTTCTAACTGGAACGTCTAGGCTGCTGGTAGTAATTAATTAACACATGGACTTTTACACACTTAATGGTGTTAAAAGAGTGATTTTAACAGATAGAGGCCCAAAAGGACACCTAGCCTCTCATCTTTGTGGAAGACTGTCAGCTTGTGAATTCAGCTTTCGCTAAATTCATTTGTTTATTTGTTAACGTAGTTTAAAAATGCAGATAGGGCATTGGAATTTGTTGGCAGAATTCGAAAGGAAGATAATAGGCATAAAAAATGGTGGAATAAAGAAGTCATTTCCATGAAATCTCATAAGTAAGAGCTTAATGTCTATCACAGACACTGCAGGGATTCAGGTCACTTTGGACATCGCATTTGCATAGGAGGAAGGCCAGGTCAAACGGAGCTTGCTGTAAAGGTGCTCTGACAGCAATAGAAACTTCTTAGTCTTCAATGAGTTCTGAGCTAACATTTTTCTGAATTTGTTCAACAGCAAAGGCAATCAAACCTTTAATACTCATAAAAATTCAGGGAAATATTTCTCACTGTTTTTACCCAATAAAAAACAAGATTGAGTGCTAAAATAATGAGAACAGGAAAGCACACAAGGATAATAACAAAAAAAGCCCCATGGACTTGAAGGAAAGCTTTATCTGAGCAATTCTCTCTAATAATTGTTCATGGATGGTAGCACCGTTTGTTGAAAAGGATTTCTATTTCTGAGCTTTGTGTATGAAACCTTAAATAATTTCATACTGTTGTCAACGATTTCCATCAATGATAATCCTTTTAATTTGTGACTGATACTATGAACATAGCTGATGACATCTAAAACCCCTTCTATTTGTTTAGCTTGGGTTTCTCCTGCAGCACTTTATCTTTTGGCTTTTATCCTCACATCTGCAACAAAAATATGCCTCTCAAACAAAAATTTATGTGAAATGATTTTGCCTGTCAAAACAACCAGATTGTAAATGAGGCAAAGGGTGGATAGTCTGCTTTAATAACTGTAATTAATCAACTGATCAATCAGTCTATGTCCCTAGGGAAAATGGTACATTATAGGGGTGCAGTTTCCTTATTTTACGATCTGTTGCATTGCCCTTTGGGAAGTAGACGTTCTTTTATATGATAGTCATCTGCTTGGAAGGGACAGTGAATTTAAAATACCATCTTTACAACCTCTCTGGATTGGTGGATAATCAAATTGGATGATATAGTCATGAGTCAGTGTAGGTGATCTATGCCTTTTTTCCACCCAAAGAGAGTAAGGAGTTTTGTTGAGGTTTTCTGGAAATTGACTGTAACAGAATGAGATAAATATTAGTCCTTTCAAGATTTCCTTTATGATTACATACACTTAGTTACCTGAACTGGTGAATACAGATAGAGGAATAAACTAAATGGAAAACTTACCCAGATGTATCTTTTGCAGAAATTGTAACCCAGTCTGAATTACAGATATGGTTACATTTTGTTCTCAATGTTAAGCATGGCTTTATATCTAATTAATTTTGTCTTTGAACTTGAAAAGTGATTTCTTGCTATGAAATTTTGAAACCTTTCAGGATGAACTGAAAGGTAAGAGTATTTTCCTAAGAGTGAAAGTTTTGACCCGTTGTCACTACCACTAAACCCCCAGTTGTTATACCATAACACAGATAGACTCTTTTGTTTGAATGAACCTTGTAGAAAACTGTGATTAAACAATTATGTCAGTATCTATCACCTGTATGTATCACCTGCAGCCTTTTTTCTTCACATTTTTATATAGCTTTTTCATAACTATAAGGATCTTTACCCTTATTACAGCTTATCTATTCCTTCAGTTTTTTCCCCTCACATGGTGTAATAATCTTCTATTTGCAACACTGTCAGCATCCCCACAGTAACTAGCTGCGATGTCACAGACAGCAGTGGGTTATGATTTTTATTAAAGAATATATAAAAATTTAAAGCAAGTTTATTTTCATGACCCTATGTATGTCTTAATGAGAAACTAGTCTCATTGCTCATTTAGATAAGAAAATTAAAATCCAGTTGTTTTGACTGTCATGGTGCCTAAACAGAATGACGAATTCTTCCCATGGTGTTTTCAAGGTGCTATCCTCAGTTATTCCAGTGAGGAATAACTATTTTCTTGGTAATACTTCCCTCAAATTTTAATAGATTTTAAAGTGTAGATAATACAGGTGAAGGATGATCAACTGCGTTGCTTCAAAGAAGCAAAGATAATGTATTGTATGAAAGAACTAATTCTGAACCCATTCAATTTAGCACTATTTCATTTTCAGTAACAGTAGTGGGTCTTGCCAAAGCAACTTGCTGTTATGTGCCCATTATTAGGAGCATAGTTCTGATTTTTTTATTCGCTCCTCGCCCAGGAATGTATTTGTCATATCTTTTCATAAAGAGTGTAGTGTGATGTTAAACATTAACCCGTTCTGAATGTGTGAATTGGAAAATCTACACAAACAAGCATTTCAGAGGATGGTGTATTATTAAGATAAAGTGAGAAAAGTATGTTAAGAATACTAAGGAAAGTATATTAAAATATTTCACTTTGTTCTTTCCTGCATTTTTTGAATTTAAAGCCCAACTGACCTTTGAAACTCTAAAGGTAAAGCCAGCAAAGCATTTCTGTCACCTGTCAGTGAGTAGCTCAGAAATTTAAGGTATTCATGCTTTACCAGTTATTTTCCTCAAAAAGATCTTGTGGTAACCGAAGAAGAGGCCTGGGAAGCATTTAACTTTGTCAATCTTCAGTGTGTTTTGATCTGACCAAGAATCAAATGGTAATTTGTAACATGGCTTTCCAAAGATGAAAAGAGAGCAGTAGTAACTGGGGAGAAAATAAAAGGAGAAACCAGTGTAAAATAGCATTTACATTTTTCGAGTCTTCTTAAGCATATTTACTCTCTGAGAGGTGGCCTGCATCATGAGTCATACTCTATGTGAGATAGCCTGGCCTCTGGCCAAGATTTGTTGGCAAATACTGTTTCTATAGAATATTCTTCAACTGGTGAGCAATCTGATGTGTCAGCCAGATGTCAGTAGAGCCATCCTGGCTATGTGGAAACATCCAAAGGTAGGGTAACTGTTGGGTTTAATGGAGAACTATGAAAACTCAGTGCATATGATATGCCAGTTAAAAAATTTATGGACCAGATTAGGTAATCACAACAGTTATGTTTGAAACACCTGTGTAAAATCTGTGTTGAATTTGAGCACAAATTATGTTGATGTATAGCATGTGGTTTGGTCCAGGAGATCTGTGAATAAAATGAAATAAATGGCAAGCAGATTTTATTAGTTAAGGAGACATTCTCAGAGAAATGGTGGTAAGAACTAGCAATATACCTATTGTGTAGAAAATCGATCAGTAGAAATGTGAAGGATTGTTTCTATGCATGGAACACACCAACTTGTGGTTCACTGTTGTCTCAAGAACAAAAACTCACTGCTACTACTCAGGAGCAGCAAGCAATTTCTCTAACTTGCAAAACAACTTACCTGTGTTATCATGCTATTTGCAGATGAAAGAAAAATGCCTGGACTGAGAGGATTATTTGCAAAAACCAAATTGATTATTTTAGCCATTGATTTCATTTGCTTTGAGAGTTGAATGTGTCAGTTCAGTGTTATGAAATTTTTAAATATGAAATTTTATTCCGAGCTATTCAGGGATAATTCATAGTTTTCCATATCCTGTTAGGTGTAGTTGCTTGGATATATTGTGAGATCCTGTTTCTCCTCCTCCTTGAGTATGCAAATGCTGTAGGCTCTGCAAGTATTTTTGGTCATGAGTATTTGTAAATAGAACTAACTCTGAAATTCTTCTGTAGACATTCGTGAAGAAAAACTTGTTTGTATGAGTGTTTTCAGAAAGTGTCAACAAAGCTGTTTAAAAATAATAAGTGAATTGCAATGGGTATTGTTACTCTTGTGAGTGTAGCAATTCTTTATGTTTCAGTAGAAGAGTGAACAGCTGTCCAGATTTTTTGACTGGAGGATTTTTCAAGGCATAGATTTCCTCTGCTTTGCAAGTGTAGGTTTTTTTATTTTTGAAATAAAGTGAAATGGTGTGCAATTTCTTCTACCTTAAAGGATTTAAGAAAAAGCTCATTAGGAAATCATTTTTTTTTTCCCCCTACCCCAAAAAAATGTGCTTTCCATGAGAAATTATCCTCTAGTCCATAATGAGAATTTCAAAGCTTTGACTGCCTAAAGCCTGGTACTAAAAACTGTTCTTTTTTGTAGGTAGGAAATTTCTTTTTCACCCACAGTTTGTTCAGAAGCAGCAAGACATGAAATAACTTGAGTAACGTATTTGTACGTTTAGAAGACGACATCTGAATTACTTTTTTGTGAGTTTGAATATATTTCAGTAGGCTAATAATTTTGTCTTAAGTCTCTCTAGCTAACAGCTAAAGGCCTGTTTTAATCGCAAAGGTAGTAAAAGCTTCAAGTTTGTGCAGAGAGATTTTTATTTTTTTTTTTTTTTTAGATGAGTCACTGCAGTTTCATTATTTATATCTTTAGAACCCAAAATAATATTTTTGGGTGTATATATTGAAATGAAAAGCCACATCAATATAATATCTCTGAGGAGATTTTTCATTGCCTCAGGACTTTACCTGCATTATGGCATGTGTCTGTTTTTTAACAGAGTTTCTCATACTTTGTATGTCTGTCTGTTACGCTGCATGCAGCGCAATTGTTATGAACAGTTCATTCCCTCTGATACAAAACTATTACTTGTGACCAACCAGAATGTACTGTATATGTAAGAAAATCCTGGATTTACTTAATATTAGAATAGGTTCATCTATTGGTCATAACAACATTTCATTATTTTCAACTGTCATTTACATTAACCAGGACGTGCCTAGGAACCATTCTTAATGACTTTGTGTTGTTTCAATTAAGTTGTTCTTAGATCAAATCAAATAATGGTAGGATTTGTTCATTGCAAAACTGCTTCCCCATATGGATTGGTATGAGATTATCCCACCAGGGGATTAGTATCTGGGAAATTAAAAAAAATATATCTGAATGACTAAATGTTTTCAAAAGCAGAAAACATCTATGATAATGAAACTGAGTCTATTTTAAAATGCAAGCCATCCTCTTAAAAGCTGGTACTAAAAACAGTCAAAGAAAACATTGTTCACTAAACATTGTGCATTATGATTATGAAACTAAGTCTCATTTAATCCATCAATATTTTGGTATTTTTAATATTTAAAGAGTCGTTTTAAACCAATACTTAGAAAACCCTGGGAAAGAAATGATCTTAGAAATAACTAAACATTCAGGATTGAAAGATAATTTGACCTTTATCTCTGTATTGTCATCGCTAGAAGAAATTCAGCTGTAGCACTAGTCTGAATGAACATGCAATCTGCATCTTTTCAAAACAGAAGAATCCATCAGAGTATTTTCCATAATTCTGAGACAAATCAAGTGCATAATAGAAGATGAGACTGTAATAAATGCAGTTGCACACCCCAAATATATGCCAAATGTATTTTCATATCCGATACAAGGAAATGCAGCTGATTGAATGAAATTTGGTTTTTCTGTAATCAATATAATCAATTTTAAAGTGTTCTTACTGAAGCTGAAAGAGTGAGTCAGCACCTTTATTTTTTTCATGATATAGTAAGCATTCCCTTATCAACTTGAGTTACTTGAATATATGTTTTCCATCTTCAGAACTTAATTTATAAATGAAAAATAACTAGATGAAAAATATACATTTTACAAAAGGTAATATAACTGTATTATATGATTTGAAAGGCCATCTTCCTGCCAGAGCTTGCCTTAAACATTGTTTCATATGGATCCTCCCTTAGTGTGTATTACTGTTACACTGGATGCCATGCATACTTAAAGGCACTTGGGAACTACTGAGTTGTGTAAAAGAACACAATTGGAACTTGTCTTTCTTTTACCCCTTCTGTGCTTTGCCATGCATTATTTCAACATCCTATTTCACAGTGCTAACAACTTTCAAATAGCTGCTATATATCTCGTACCATCTATGTAGAACTTAGGGTTTATATTAATTCTAGTAGGAGGATGATGACTGTTTCTTTTGGAAGGAGGTCTTAACTATGAGACTTGTGGCTTGTGTACCTCTTATCACATGAAGGGGTGTGTGTGTGTATACCAAAGAACACCACAGTCAAAATAATATGACGATTTTGGCAAATCCTTTTTTTGTGCATTGATATTATAGTCCCATCCTTAACTTAGAGGATCACATAATTTCCAATCCTTCAAATATATGCTGCTTTATTCATTATGAGGATTTATATATGATAAGGATATCAGTTATGTTGACGGAGGACGCTGAATGTAGGATGTTATCTCTATCTGATGCAGTCTGTGTACAGTAAAAGTGCAAGCCATTGCAGTTAAAGGTCATCTTGGAAAAAAAAGTTCAATTTATATATGTTTGTAAATGTTGTAGCATGAAACCTATCACTGCTGACAGTCTTAATTGTTTGGAAGAGCTCTACAGCCTAGAGTTTCACACATATTCCTCAGCAGAGGATAATCAGAATCAATTATGCTCAAAAGTAGTCTGTTTATATAGCAAATAATTTTTAGATGTATTTCTTTCATAGACACTCTAGCTATCTTGAGGCAGCTTGACTTTAATGAGCTCCTCTTCTGTAGTAGGTTCTTACCTTCAGTTTCTTTTCTATACCCTGAAAATTATGCCCTTGAAGAGTCTTCCAGACCTCTTAGTGTTTATGGTGGTGCATGTTTCCTTTTTATTAACAGCAACATAAGGGGAAACAATAAAAATTAAGCCTACATGCAAGTTGTCTAGTGTTTGGCTTGTCCCTTCTCTCCACCTCTATACAACTCCCTTGAAGTCAGCCCATCATACCTGGCACCAAGCTGCTGGGAGAAAATACAGATGCTTCATTATGGCAAGGGTAAGAAAGAAGTCAAATTTTTACATTGGAATCTGCAGTAAGGAGTCATTGTAGTGTCCAAAGAAAATCTGAGGCCTAGAGTGTTGCTTGGCCATTTGGGTCTCTTTAGGCTTTATTACATGAGTAGACATTACATGGCTCAGGCCTTGGGTTTTTCCCTTCTGCAGTGTCAGACTGCTGTGGAGAGCTGTATGTAGAGCTTTCAAGCAAACTATAGAGCAATGTTTGAGTACTGAACACGAGTGTAAGTAAATGCATGTTAGTTAGTATGAGATCTAAAAAGCTTAAATGAACATGGATGTCTACAGAATTTCACAGAAACGAAGCCAATTATCTGTACACTATATAAAGAAAACAAATAGTAAATGGATTTAAGCATGCTCAGATTTTAAGTTGTCATACATGTTTTTGCAAGTAATAACATGAATACTGTGAATTCATGCAAGGGTCACTTAGTATTTCCTTTGTAAAAGAAGAAAAGAAAAGATATTGCAACCTTTTTTGTTATGAAAGGCTTTTTTTTTGTGCTTGACTGTTTTCAAAGATTTATAGGACTTTGTATTTGGAACAGATTCTTTATAGAATAAAAACCTTGTATTTTAAAATAACTTTATTTTCAATGTTAATAAATAAATGCAGGAAGCAGGGAAGGAAGACTTGGCTGCAGAAGGTGGATTTTGTTTCAACATTTTTAAAGTGAAAATTAGCTAAGCGTAATAAGAAATCCTATTTCTCCCATTTTTAGTTTAAATTATCTGTTCTGTAGAATATCAGAAATAGTATAACTTATAGAAAAAATTTAATAGTCTGGTCTTGTAAAATGATTTGTAAGTGTGTGATATTTATCAGTAAGTCAGTAATCTACCATAGTTTGGTAATAATGCATAGCAAAATACTAGAGCTTATTCGAGAGGTTAATGCTGTTCTCTGACATGGGAATGACTTAGGTTTTTCTGACGAGTGATGGTTTGATTGCGGCCTCTGTAAGATCTCTTTGCAAAATCTCAAAGAGCTGCAAACTATGAATGAAATATTTGTACTGGAAGGTTGGAGAGCCACATGTTATGCAGTAAATTTTTAAACTCTATTTCCATCAGTGGGGAATGTGGCTGGGTCTTAACAGCTCTCATGCCTCTGTAAGCTGCAACACAACCACTAATCAACCCCATTCAGGGATTTTTTTTTTTTTTTGGTTGTCTGAATACTGTTAATTATTGTGATTCTATTTCTGTCGGTGCTTGTGATGCCTGTTTGGAAGCAAGTGGACTCATGGCACCTGAAGCATTTTCAAATTTCATAGAGGTTCTATATGAACAAGTGAAAAAGAGGAGAAAATGCATTTCATTTTTGCAGGAGGTCACCGGACATGATGACCATTTGAAGCAGCACAATGCTGCCAAATGATTGCCAGGGAAGACTATTTCATTGCCAGCGGGTGCTCCAATGTAATACTCAGCACAAGCAGTAGTTAACACACTGAGAGATGCATTATTTTGCTGGCATTGTGAAACCAAATCAGTTGTGTCTGGTTGATCCTGCATTTCGTTTCTCAGATAACAATGGAAACCTCATGTTTCTGAGTCTTCTGGACAAAAAGCCGACTTTCTAATGTGGTCCCCTGTTGTGTGTGAATGTGTGTGCAAGACCGTGTGTGAGAATCACCAAGCAGAGAACAGTGGCAGCACCTAGGCTGACTCATGCCAAGGCGAGTGTGCAGGTCTGCGGTTTCAGGAGCACAGAGAAAATTGAGGTCTTCACTGTGTAGCGAACTCACTGCTTAGAGTGTGTTTAGTTTATACGTAGAAATTTCCACATTGTAAAGAAGAGAAGATACCTTTGTGCATTAAAGGATGTGGTTACCTGGATTTTAAAAAATATCTCTCCACAATTAGACATTGAAATTAGGAGGTAGCGCATAAAGTGTGTGTGTAAGATTTAGTGGATTTTGGTTACTGGCTGGATCCACAGTTCTCTTGATGTTTGATAATATAACAAAAATATTTTCTTTTGCTTGTGGACTGATGACTTCTGAATCTCTTGTGTGGCCTTTTTCTTCTTCAGTAGGGATATCTATAAACTAGGCCATGCCAACCACTGCTAGAACAACATGAGGATGGACACAGAACATGAATTTGTCTTTTATCCCTGTGGGAAGGTTGCCCCTGCCAGGTCTGGGTTTAGCTGCATGCTGCATGGCTGATCAGTGGCTGGAGTTTGTGCTTTCTAGTGTCGATTGTACTGAGCTTGTTCTGGGAACAAAAGGGTTTGGTTTCCGATGATGTCAATCTGACTCCTGACTCCTTTTTTAGAAGCACTAAATTCACCATTTTTTTAATTTTTTTTTTTTTATTTTAAGTCTTTATGACATGCTTTAATCTTTAGCTTTGTGATGTGGTTTGTGTGTTTTCTTCTCCTTTTTAAAATTGATTATTCATTTTTTCCTTTGATTGAATTTGACTTGGTCACCTCTATGTCACATCAAAAAATGTTTTAGACCTGAGGACAGCTTGACTTCTCCAAGTTCTTCCTTTGAACTTTCAACTCTAGATTTTAATGAGCATCCGATTCTACTCAAGCTGCAGCAGGTTAGGACATCTGCTGTGGTACTGATATAATTGTGTGGCTACATTACTGGAATCTCCGTAACCACTTTGATGAGTGTACATTTAAAAATTGTGAAAATTACATTTGTGGGCTTTTTTTGTTGGGTTTGTTTTTTTTTTTTTTTTTTTTTTTTAGAGTTAAGGAAAACGTTTTCTAACCCAGGCTCAAAGAAGAAAAAAGGAACATGGGGAGGCAGTGAACATGGGTAGTCTTATTGACCCATTGGTGGTAAGAATTTTAACTGCAGCGTCAGCGATGTGCTTTTGGTAACATGTCAAATGATTTGTCATTATTCCACCTTTGGGCTTAAATTTTGTTAGGTGTTTGTAGCCTCTTCCCCCGATTTATTTTAGCTGGTAGCATGTTTTTGGACAACTAACATTAGTGCAATGTTTATGCTGCTGGAAGTGTCATAGTTTACATAGCTGAAATCATGTATCTTTGATACAGAGGAATTGCTCTTAAAGCTGTTCTCTTGACAAGAAATCCACAAACATCATTAAGATCCTTTGACACAAATCTCTGTAGTTGACTGTAGCTTCTAAAACATTACTGTATGCAGAAAGAGCTCCTTTTATCATTGAATTCACTGTTTCTGTTCTGTTACACTCATGCCTTACTTGAGTCTCATTTATATTACTGTCGTAGTCCATCTTTGTAGTGTGCATTTTGGTTTTGAGTTTATTTCCTGTGCAATTATTAAAGGCTTTGAATCAAAACAATGATGGCATTATGGAAAAACTAATTCATGAAAATTATTGTTCATAGGCATAGCACTCATAAAGCAACTCTATATAGGGAGGTTTTTGATAGCCTGGTTAAAATTGGGTTCTATTGTTCTTTGGAAACAATGGAAGGAAGCTGCTATGTAACACAAATTAAAATATCTTTTGATATAGAAAATTATGCTTTCCATTCATATTCTAATAGAAGTTTGACATTCTGTCTAAGAAGAGAGGATCACAATTTACAAAATCAAAACATTTATGAAAAACTGTTCAAATTTCGGCCCAAAAAAATCTGGAAAATGTGGATACATCGGTTTGAAACAGGAATGCTGTTGAACAGGAAAGAATGGTGGAAAAAGATGATATTTTTTTAATGTGGAGATTTAATTCCTTCAATAAAGTAATGATAATGCTTTTCTAATTGAAGCATCTTCCTCATTTCATTGTAGCCAGCCTGCTATGTTAACTATTTCTTTGATATATTGTTGAAGCTGAGAAGTGGTTTTAATCACTTTGAATCTCATGGGACTAATTTTGTGTTATGCAGTGATTTACACACAGCACTCTTCCAGAAATATCTGGTTCCCCTCATTTAATATTTATATATGAGGAACATAATTTGTTTTTGTCTCTTCATGAGGGTGTTGTACAATTTCATTTGACATTTATTTTGATTCAAGGACAGTGTTACTTCATCTCTGCTTGGCTTTGTAGTGTATATCATTCAGTGGAAGGGATTGTCTGCATCTCTGTAGGAAAGTAAATAATTTGTAGACTTCTAATATAATGCTGCTTTAAATGGAAATATTTTAAATCCTTCTTTACATGTTGCTGATGATTTTACTTCAGACTGTATTATGCACTGCCAGTTTACTAGCTGACATGTTCAAAAGTTGTATTTCTTTACAAAACAATGGTGAGGTGTATTTTCTCCTTTCACGTTCTGATGATCTAAAATTCAAAATTTCTGTTTCAGCTAAGTTTAGGATTTATTATGGACAAGTGTGAACATACCTTTTGTTAATTAAAATTTTCTGTGGTAATTTTTGGTCTATGGCTTATGATAATTTTTAAGCCTCCCAAGTCCTTTGCTGAAGGGATGCAACATTAATAGTTTCTTCCTCTTAAAGCTTAGATACACTTGAATTTAGTTTTCTGTGATCACCAGCACAGTCTGTTTGCTTGTTCTTTCTCCATTGGTCTTTAGTTTCTTATTATATCTGAGCATTTTAGAAGTGGTATATTTTGCACCTGTTGGATTTGTTTTAGCTATAACTGTTTTTTATCTATTACTTTATTCTTAGCTGAACAGAAACTGACCACCAGTAAGTTGTTTGTATCCGTGAGACATCCTGTATCATCCTATGCCTGTGCTTTCAAGACCTCATCTCTCATTCCATGGCTGTTCTCCCAGATTTTTATTGTAAGGTCATATAGATAGTTCATCTAACACAGAACAAATGCTTGCTATTATCTATCAGTTTATATATACATATATATATATACATGTATATATGTAGATGGTACATTCTACAGTTGTACAAAGCAAATAAAAACTAAAAAAAAAAATAAAACAAAAAAAAAAAAAAACCAACAAAAGGGGGGGGTTTATAATCATTAGGTCTGAAGACAGTGCTGCTGCAGCAAACAAGAAGCAGCATAGCTCCAGCCTGCCCCATCAAAATCCAATGGGTCCTGAAGCTTGCGTTGTGAGCTTAATACAAAACCTGCTACTAGCAATAAGAATACCATATTTACTCAGTGAAAGGCTATGCAGAAAATATAAATTCATTTTTTATTTCCATAGAAAAAAGAAACATTTGTGGTGTAGGAATGAGTTTTGGAAAAAATCATTTATGGTGTTAGAGTAGAAGACAAAACATCATCTTTTTCTCAGGTCACATGTTCTTGAGGGTTGTCCCAGTCTGTTTTCAAACTTGCATTTTCCCTGTCAGAGTTATTCTTTAGCGGTCTCAGCCCAGCCTCTTAGGTGGGAAGCAAAGCAAAGGAAGCTGCTCATAGGATGCCAGCTGAACTGAAGAATCTGAGAAGCATAGATCATGGGAGGATCAAATGGGTCTGTCCAGATGAGTAAGACAGCTCAGCTCTGCTGCTTGAAGCAGAAACCATAGTTATACCCTTGTTTCATCTCCTCAGTCACAGATTTGGGCTCTGTTTGTATGCTCTGCTCAGGGTATAACCACATCCTATGTGAAAATAGAAAGGACTTTCTTGCCTTGTATACCACCAAATGTCTGTGGCATGGAATCCAGACAAATCTGGATGAATGTAACCATTTTTACTCTGTTGCTTTGAAGTATTCAGTTACAAGTGATAGCAATTGCAGGAAGGACTTGGGTATGTTAAAAATCTTTCTTAAGTCTTTATAACAAAAGATCTATATTATTTTTCTTATCTAGAGAAAAATCTTGTCTAGAAGTAGTTAGAAGTTGTAATTTCAGGGAATTTGTGCCATCACAAATCAGTTTTGGAAAAGAACTTTATTCAGAAATATGTTTGCTTTTTTATAGATGCCAAAGAAGAAAAATCAAATTTGGGTCTTTTGAGGAATAAACAGGGGAACTTGCATTTTTTTATTTGCCCCATCTACCAGGAAAAAGATCCATTACTTTCCCCTCTGAAGTAAGAGAAAGCCCTTTATAGGAAGGTTGCTGTGTGGCTGGGAAATTATTCCAGCCTAGTAACAGAGATTAACTGAATCATTCAAAGTTCAAGATAACACTTAACCATATCTGTCAGCAGATCATAAACTCAGCCCTAATATGGCCCCTCAGTATGCACCGTGTGCAAAAAGTACCTAGGAGAGAGAGGCTTTATTAAGTTCAGGAGAATGTTTGAAATATTTTAATTCTTTCTCCTAAAGTGTGGTTTCTTCTTAACCTTTTCTTCAAGTGCAGTGATTACGTGTCAATCTCTAGCATCGTACAGTCCTTAACAATGAAGGGCCTACTTATGTTAAATGCCTCTTTCAAAAGTCAAAGCTAGATATTCTTCTACATTACCTTTTAAAAGTAGAAATTGTGTTGGAATTATCTTTTAAAATCTTTATAACAATTCTTCCAGTTGCTAACGTGTTGGTACCCATCTCCCACTCAGATACAGAGCTTTTAGCTGAAGATATTTTATGTTGCTGCTTTTCTAAAACATTTTTTGTGACTTTTAGTTTGTATTAGCATTGATTTCATGGTTTCTCTACTTCATTTTGTTTTCAATTTGTGCAATTTGATTTTAGATTATTTTGACTGAAGGGCCTTAAAAAGCTCCAAAATTGTGATTCTTACTTATAATATATACATCTGGACAAGCTGGATTACAGACATAAGTAGGGATTTTATTTTAATCACTTTTAAACATATGATCAAAAATATGGAATCTTATTGTAATTTTCTTTCCATTCTTTCTAATTAATTGCTTAGTCTTGCTGAATGATATGCCTGTTGCTGATGCTTATAATTGCATATTGATCGATTTATTTTCCAAAGTGACTTCAAAGTAGAAGTTGCTCTGGAATACTGTGGTGATGCTCAGTAAACTCATGTTGACATCTCTAAGGAAATTCTATAATCAAATTGCTAGACATGACTTAGAAGTAACAGAAAATACAATATTCTCCATTTCTGTTTAAACCTGGATGATAATTTTTTGATATTACTTTTACCTGAAATGGTTGTAGTTAGAGTTCTCTAGATTGAATCTGCTTCAAATGTTATACCTTCAACACCGTGTAAGTAGCTGTGATTTATGACTATCAGGCTTGGGAACAAAATCAGAATTTATACAACTCATTGTAGAAACCACAGAAGTTAAGCATTCTACTCCTGTTTTTCATGGATCTTCCTACAGGTGTTGTGGAAGGAGAAAAGTTAACTGAGATCTGATATTTTATATAACATCTGAAACATTATTGGCTGTATAATGTCATGAATATGTGTGTTTATTACAGTTTGAAGACTTTTTATTGGAAGTATATATATAAAAAAAAAAAATCAATGTTGAATAGGTAAAGGGTGTGGGTGTTCTTCCAATTTTAAGTATTCCTTCCTTAGCTAACAAAATATACAAAACAAAACCCACACCACAAAACTCTGTTTGTCCCAGGCTGGTGTACTGTACCAATAAAATATGATCTCCATTATAATAACCTACTTTATGAAGATTAAATGATTTTGCAATTCAAACAAGGTAAAATTGGTTTAAAGCAAAATCAAACACTAGTTTGCTAGTTTAGGATTTGAATAGTGGAATAGGAAATCTTTTTTTATATTGCTATTGTGCTCTGGTCAGCTAAGAAGTAATTGCTTTTTGTAAGGCAAATTTGCTTTTACTTTTCCAAGGTAATGAAATGAACCTGAAACATTTCCTTTGAAATCAAAGTCACTATCACTCAAATGTCACCAGCAGAGATCCATCGTATAGTTTCAGCAAACACATAATGAGAAAGTACTGCTTGGAAATGATTGACAGAATTCTATTAGAAAGCTTTACTACATGTTCATCTCTTATTATCTGTGTTGTAAATCAATAGTGATTTCTTTTTTTTTTTTTTTTTTTTGTATTTATATGTTGCTAACATGTACAGAAAGACATCTGAAAATGATTTGGAGAGGAATAGCTTCAAGCTGTAAGTTGGAAACTGCAAATGCATTGAGGGAAGATGCTCTGAATTATTTATTTTTTTTAACACCTAGTGAAATTTTTTTTGGGGAAAAAAGAAGTTAATGATACAAGAAGGTCCTAAAATGTAATATGCAAAGTTATTCAAGGAAAAAAAAAAAATCTAGGATTGAATCAAATCTTTAAACAGATATGCACAAGATCTAACAAAGAAATTATTCCCAAGAGAAAATAATTCAGTTGCATAAAATCAAAGCTTCTTAAAGGAAAAATTACATCACATATAATTTAGCTCTTCTTCAGCCTAATCATCTGTTCAGAAAAGGAGACTCTATCAGTGGTCTGGGAAGTGATTTTTAGGTGCAGAAGGACAAGGGGTATAAATTCAGTCTCAGTGGGAGGGCTGCATACTTTTAGCAAAAGGGAAAGGTTTTAGAAGGAATGTTGCAGCAACCACAGAGACTACAACAGTTTTCAAGCCTTTCTCAATGATTCTGGCATATTTCTTCTTTTAAACAAGAATGAGGGTGAGGGCTGTAAGGTTAAAATGTCAATTAAACAGACAGGGTTTCATGCTGATGTAAAGCTATTACAGCATTATCATGGGAGACTGCATTTAGAGGATATTCTAAAAGTTGCTCAGCAACTGAGGAGGAAAACTAACAAATGTAATACCACCATGGCAACACTGAAGCCCAGTATCATGACTCACATGATCTGATATTTAGCATATTGGGGAAGACCGAAGTGGCAGAAGGGGAGGAGAATGTTGCTTTATGCCAAATACTGTTACAACTGTTTGAACTACCAGTAGCTTGGGAAGTTTCCAGCGACAGCGGATAAATCTTGCAAGAACTGAAGCACAAAATAGTAACAGTCAGTGTCTGCTTTATAATGATCGGTCCCAAGAACAGAATGACAGTTCTGTAAAGGCTTATTTATATGAAAGAATATATTTATAAGGAAGAAAATATACTTCACTCTGGAGATCATGGAAATTTTTACATGAAGTTTTCATGCTAGAAACTACATTCAACTGGTCTGACATTAATTTCAAAATGTCTCCATATCCTAGAAAACAATTCCTGACTCAATAGCATGTGGAATACTACTAATCTGAAAATGTTAATTTGGACTTCGTCCAAACTAGAAATGAAGACTCAATCATAGCTTGGTAAAGGCATTTGACAGGATTCTGCTCACTGAAGAAATGTGGTCAAATTAATTAAAAGACAAAATTAAATTGAGGAAATAGAAAAAAAAAAATTGTGAGGTTTATAAAATATTCAGTGGATGATACAGAGAAGCCTAATACTACATTTGGTACAGAAGACCCCTTTTACTTTTGAGAACAAATAGCTCTGTTTTTAGGGAGAAGTTAAATGCGACTCAGTAATGAGGAAAACTAGGTTTAACTAAAGGAAAAGCATGGAAATGGAGAAAAAAACAGTAAGAGTTAAGAACTGCAAAAAGCCAGATGATAGGAAATAAAATTAAAAAAAAAAAAAAGGCTGGAAGTTTTTTGTTAAAGGGATATCGTCTGGTAATAGTATTGAATCAGATTAATGTACTTGAAATACTGACACTAACCCGTTAAATGGAATAAATGTATGCAATTGCAAACCTCAACTGAGGAGGAACTAAATTAAACATCTGTATCACACTCGTGATTGATGCAGCTAACAATATGTGGAATATTAAGAAAAAGATACATAAAAAAGGATATATAGAAATGTTGCATGGCAAATAACTGAAGGAACACAACAAATGTTATGAAAAATGGAAAAGCATTCAAAAAACCCACCTGATTTTCAAACATGCCTTAAGAAGATCTTCAAAGTTGGCATTTTGTTAGTTCTTTTTGAGAAAAGTGAAAAACTTTTCTTTGAACAGATCAAAAGAAAATTAACACCTTCTCCAAGTGTTTTAACTCAGTTTCAGAGTTTTCATCTTTACTTCAATCTCTGCAAAATATTGGAATGATTGAGAAAAGGTTTCAATAATGAAAAACTGAAAGTAGGAAGTATAATTAATGATTCGTGAAGAGGCTTGATGGAAGATAAATGTTGCCAAGTTGGCTTGGTGTAAGTTTTAATGTGATTTAGATTGGCTGATACAGGCACTGGTGTTTTATGCTATAGATTCCTGTAAGCATTTGTTTGATATTTTGGTTGAGAAAATGGAAGGGTGCTAAGTCATGTTGAGGATCTTCAGGAAAGTGAATTCCTAAGTGAGCTAGTTTTAGCAATGTCTGGGCTAGTAATAGGTTATTTTTTTTTCATATTACTATTTGGAACACTTTTGTTGGTGACCAGAAAGGAAATAGAAAATGATTAAAAGTGATAGTGCTGCAGCGACACAGGTATGCGGGGGAATGAGTAATGATGATTACAAAATTATAGTGATGCTGATCCACAGTCAGTTGAATGTATACTGCTAGAGTGATGTTACAGCCAAAGGATAATATGTTTTTAGGAAACAGAAAATCTAAATGAGAGATGTTATTTTTACCGCATTTGCCACTTTTATAATTTAGAATAGTGTATTTAGTTTTGGAGTCACCAGTTCAACAAAGATGCTGACGAATTGACACAGATTCATAAAGCCATGACAGTGATGGAAAACATGCCTCATGGTGAAAGATAATAAGTATTCCATGCTAAGTGTTATCAGAAAGAGCATTAAGGATCAACTTGACTAAAACATAAGCATTTCCAGAGAAAACACATCTAAAAGTATACAGTGCTTGGCATTGTGTTTGACATTTTTTTGCTTTACTTTTAATTGATGTTTTCTACAGAAAGGGTCATTAGGTATCACAGAAACTACTAGTCATTACTCTGTTTTTTTTCCACCACTGATGATTTTAAAATTAGAATTGGATTTCTTTTCCAGAACACATTCTAGTGTAAAAGTTGGGTGTGTTGGGACCTGTATGTGCTAAAGTACCATGATGCTACCTGTAGTCCTGTTTTGAAGCAACTTGTGTATTTTGCAACATCAAACTTCCTAGATTTGTTGATGGAGGAATTTTTTCTGCTAGTATAATAGATAAAATTATTTTTCTTTCTTTCTAACCAGTAGCTGAAGTTAGGCTGTTATAATTTGACATGATAACATTTGGAGTCTTCTAGGAGAGTGGGTTTTTTTTCTTTGGGAATTTTTTACTTGGGAATCATGAAAGAGAAGCGAGCAAACTTTTCTCTGTGCTATAAGTTAATTTTTTTAGGTAGGCATTTAGAATATGGTGATAGAAGAGGTAAAACCTCTTCTGTATTAAAAAGGTCTTGATTGCCACATAGAAATTTTAACTGAGTTATTGTAGCTTGCATATCCTAAGCCCTTGGTAAAATTCCATATGAAGTTATACAGCACAAACCTGAAGAAAACCCACTGGAGTGTGTGGCACTTTGATACCTAATGTTCGTTAGCACATTTACATTTTGGTCTGTCTTGGGGATCAGTAAATTGACATAATACTAAAACGCAGGAGTGCTGGCTCAAATTAGCAGGATTCATGATGATGTTCCTGAAATTATTGATTTTCAGAAACTGCGTAATTTAATCAGACTAGAAGTTTTTGTTTCAAAAATTGTATTTACAAACCCATTTTATAAACATTCCACTCAAGGAGACAGATTATTATAGTACATTAATGATATTAACATGCAAATTGAAGAAAACATCTACAAAATAGAGGACACCGCAGTTTCTGTTAGGATAAATTGTAGAATAGAGGGGTATATGACAAATTGATACAAGGCATCAATTAGGTTGACTCATAAGTAGCTAATATTTTTTGTTGTTTAGTATTAAGGAAATACTGCTGTTAGAAGGAAAAAATACCAGACCCATACTTAAACTGAAAAGAGCATTCCTGTCACCTAGAAGTGTTTGTGAAGCTTGATGCTGAAAGCTGAAGTATTCCTTTTTTGGTGGTGTGGTTTACTCTAATGTGGTTTCATGCTGAAAAGTATTGGCTGCTTTCAGTAATATGTCTTTTCTGTAACTGCTTTTAGTCTGGAAGGAAATTTCATGCTTTTTAAGGTGAAAAGGTTTTCTTTTTCATCCTTTGAAATCTGTGCATCAGCGAATTGTCAATAGATGGAAAAAATGCCAGCCAATCAACCAACGAACCAATCAAAATGCAGTTGCTAGAATTAGGCCTCTTGTGGTTGATAATTGTCAGGCATATTTTTGTGAACCATGTGGGGTTAAGTTTTTATTTGTTGCCTAATTGATGGTCAGATCACCTGTGCAGTAGGGCTTGAACCACCATGCTGTGGGACTAATGGTGCTTATGACTGGACATGTCTGGGGCTTTGTGTAGATGTTCTGTTTCATTATTATGCTATTGATGCACTTCACGTGTAAATATGGTGGAAGACATTAGGTGGGGAAGAAGTGGACAAAATAAATGCAGAAAATAAGCACCTGACTCACTTTCCGGGTTTGTTGACAGAATTCAGTTGTTGAAGCTGTTCAAAAAAGATCTCTAAGCTGGCATTCGTGAAACACATTTCTGAAATGAAGGAAGTATGCAGGATGGATTCCTCACAGTGCTGTACTTCACCAAGGGGTTCACTTGTGGTTTAGTCAATCAGTTTGGGTAGCTTAGAAGCAGTTCATGCCACCTTCAGTGTGGAGCTCGATCTATATATAGATGGATCTGATATAAATAATGCTTTATTTTGTTTTGATCTTACAGAAATCTGCAATCTGCAGGTACAACCAATATAAAAGCATTCAAAGATACATCCATGTTTTCTACTAAAACTAGAGCATTAATCACAAAATAGGTCAAGATTTTAGTACAGTATAACATTTCCTCTGAAGAAACAGACGACTCTGTTTTGCAACTCAGTATGCTTTTTGTGCATAAGTAGCAATGAACAGTACAGATTGGTATCAACACATTTCCATGCAGTCTGCATCCTTTCATTTACAAAGGAAAAGAAGCCAGCAACAGACTAATGCAGGGTGTATGCATTAAGATATTTGGCCCTACTTTGTGACAGCTTGATTCCACCATAAAATTGAGGGGCTTGTACATAACATATAGTTGTGTGTGATTTCTTACTATTTTCCACCTCATGGAATACCATGCTATTGGCATGGTATTGAAGGAACAGCTATAGAATGTTATTTTACAGTTGATTTAACACTTGTATCTTGATAACTTTCTTATCTGTCATATGCTATCTTATTTTTGTACTGTGTTGGTATAACTATTGATTTTAGTGTATAGTAATAGTATGAGTCTTAGCTTTTGATGTCTAGTCTCAAAAAAGGGCAGAATGAGAAACAAAGGTGCTTTGCAAATAAAAAAATAATAGTTACTGTGAAAACAGCTTCTGCACAATCCTGCCACTATCAGAAGAGAGAACAAAGACTAGTGACAGAATCTTCCTTTTGGCAAAGACAGGGCCATATGCTGCCCATGTAGCTCTTAACACTCTTGCTGTCATCCTTGTACCTCTCTTCATTGACTGAGATGTCTGAAATAGACATGAATCAGATGCAACAAAAGTTTAGATGATCAGCATCTTTCCTGTGGCTGACCATTCCCTCTTGTACTTGTTCAGAGTCTAATTGTATTGGTATGAAAAGAGAGGAAAAAGGTCTTTGATCTTTGTCTGGTTTCTTCATTTGAAAAGCTTATCCAAAATCCAGTGATTTATGAGTCTTTTATCTTTTGTTACGAGCTGTTAGCTATTCTGTAGGTCTAGCAAAAATATTGTGTGTTGTATTGATCAATCCAGTGATGTTTTTTGACTGTGTATTAACCTGATATTTGCTTTAGTCTGATGAAATTGTTCTTGTGCCTTGTGAGAGAGAATGAGAAAGTTGAAATCAGCTTTACCACCAACTTTCAGGTGATTCTATTTTTACTTTCCTTGGTATGCTTTCCATATTTTCCTACTGTATTGCATTGAATTACTGGAACCATCACCCCCACATTTATTTTTAAGGGAGAGGAATGTCTGGCAAGAGAAAGTTGGAAATTGCTTCTGTAAATATCCGTTTTGATTTCAAATATTAATCTTTAGGAAGGTTAGAAGGAAATTGAAAATTAAGATACAACTTTCTGTACAGAATGCATGTTACAACTGAATTTGCTAAAATACCATAAAGATATTTCTGTAGGTGTCTTTGCTCTCAAAAGAACCAAAAAAACACCCCAAAAAACCAACCAAAAAAACCCCAACAAAACCCAACCAAACCAAAACAAACAAACAAACAAAAAAACTAACCCAAAACCCACAAAACAAAAAAAACCAAAACACACCAAAACACAACAAAAGATCTCCCAATATTTCATGGCTACTGCATGACCTTATATCTGTGAAATTCAATGCTGATTAAATCTAGTTCAGAAATAGCAGTCCTCTGCTTTGAAACTATGTTTGTAAACTATATTTTAACAATGTAGGTATAATTACTTCTTTTTAGTCCATAAAATACTTATTTTGCACTTTAATGTTAATTTTGTATAGTATGAAATAAACTCTGGCATATTTCAGTACATGTGGTTTAAAAATAACTTACACTAACTTTTACAGCTAAGTGCAAAAGCAGTAACCCGCTGAAGGTAGAAGTGTGTGAAATAACCATGCAAAGATACTGACAGAAATTATCTGCTTCATTAATACGTTTCTTAAACATACAATACCCAAATATACATACATATACACATGCACACTTCTTTTTCAAAGGAAGAATTAAAACATCAACAATATGGTGCCAGAAGCCTAGGAGAGCCTTCCCCTTTCTGTGTTGCCTAATGCTGCAATCGGAATCGGCTCATTTCCTGGAGTAATCCATCATGTTGATTTACAAATGCTGCTACCATCTGTATCGTGCTAATAGGAAGCTCATGGCATCTGTCCTTGTGCTGAAAGCAAGCCAGCAGCATAAACCACATGATTGTTAGATGATGTACAATCAGTGGATAAGGGAGGGTAAGGCTGGGCAGGATTATGGACAGTTTCTGGATCTTAGTCAATTCAGTCTTTTTGAACTGGATCTTTTCAGAATGGAGTCAGTTCTTTCCAGAAGCTTAGGCCCTTGCACTAGTGGTTTTGTTTGGTTGGGTTTTTTCCCCTTCATCAAAATGTTTCTCATCTCCTGGGTGAGACTGTGCAATACCTTAATGTTCTGATTGATAATAGTGTATTACATGTTCTTGACTGCATCACAAACAGAGCAGCAAAATCTTAATCAGTTGGTTGTTTCTTTGCCACTGCTATGTGTGTGTCTGCTTTCCTCACGGGTCCAGCTAAAACTGCCATTGTTAGCTCTAGCCTCTTCACTAATCACTGTGAAGATGGATGAGAGATGTTGTGCGAACTTCTCCTTTGAAGCCTATTCTGTTCTACTTCCTACTGGTTTAATGAATGGAGAATCTGATTTTTGAAATTAACAATTTGATTTTGCCATCCCAAAGGTAAATATTTTTCAAATTCCTCTTATTTTGCTCCCCTTGTGGAATTTTTTTTCCTTTCTAAATTCAAAATCTTACTATTTTTTTATGTGAATGGGAAATTACATTTTATTTCTGTTTGTCTTCTGTCATTTCCCCACCTTTATATCCATAAAAGCCTCTTATTTCTAAGTTGGAACCTATTTGTTGTTTTTTTTCAGTCGAAGGTCTGTACAAAAAAGCCTTTTGCAAAGAACACATTCTAGAGGACCTTATTTTAAGTTTCTTTTAAGGGATGAAGGCCATTATTCACTTCTGGATCCTGAATGATGCATAGCTGATACAATGAGAGCAGAGGCTGCAAAGAACATCAGACCCTGAAGTAAAATCATTATTGTTCAATGTGTCTATTCTTTCAAAACTCGTTCTGATGCAGTATGCCCCTTTAGTAAATAAATGGCAGGATTAAAATGTTCTTAATTCTTCTTTGTGTAATCTGCATTTACAGAAAGAAGTCAGAAATGTTTGCTACCTTATCCAGAATTAGAAACTGTAAGAGCTTAGTACTCCAGCATATGCTTGGCTGAGGGCTAGGCCCATAAGAATTGTTCAGTATCCTGATGATCACTTGACCAAGCAAGTGTCCTATTTCAGGCATTTCTTGTCTAGACAGGCATGCTTTGGACTTGAAGTTTTGGGTGATTGTTGGTGTCAGCATCTGTTTTCTGTAGCTTGAGCTCAAGAGATGTGTTTTGAGTGGTCTTTAAGTGATTTGATGCAACTCAGTCAATTTAAAATTCTGTTTCTGCCAGTAGACTGTAAAAAGAGGATGTTCTTAAAGACATCTGACTGGTTAGTAGAATTTTTAATGTCTTACTGTTCCTAGCGCCGGTAGTGAACTACTGAGGATTATAACCCATGGGTTAACCTTCTCCAAGTAGCATTGTTTGGTGATTGGGGTTTGGGGTGTCCTCTCTCCACAGTGTTCAGCAAGAAATGATGCAAGTAGGATAACATCTGGTAGTGTCAGTAGCTAAAAGCCTTGGGTAAATGTGACTGTGACACAGAGACTTCTTTATAATGTATGCCATGGCTGTGCTGTAGTCTGTAAAAACTTAAGCAATTTCTTGTAGCTGACAACTTGTTTAATCTAGATTCCCCTTTTCTGGGAATTAATTTGTATAGTCCCATGGTGAGGAAATGTCTCATTTTGCAGAGACTAGTCTGCTCAAAATATCTGCAATTTCTATAGCAACAGGATGTAAACTTCAGGAGATGAGATCTTTTCAATTTCAAATACAAATTGGATTTACTCATTGAAGTTACAGGAGTTATGTTCTCTAACAAAACCAGCTCTTTGGATTTCTGTCCAACAGCAAGGGAGTACTTAATTTTTTCCAATGTAAACAGATAAACCTAAAGACAGCTAATGTTTTTGGTGGGTTGTGTTTTGTTTGGTTTGGGGTTGGTTGTTGGGGTTTTTTTGGGTTTTTTGTTTGTTTTTTTTTCTTTTTCTAGAGTAGTTGTTTGTCTGCCCTTTATTTAGTCAGCTGTCTTGGTAGCTCAACTTTCTTGAGAATTCTGGGACCAGTTCATTTTGTGGCAGGAATCAGCTAAAGCATGTATACATTCCTCACGTAGTATTTTGAAAATATGGCTAGAAATAGTACAATTAAAATCAATGCAGTAGCTCAGCAAGCATTTCATCATATTTTGGGAAATACACTCAGTAAACTGCTAAAGGCCAGAATGTTTAGTAAGATCACATTGTGGCTACATTAAGTCATCTTTCTAATGGAGCAGAGAAATCTGAAGCTGCAACTAAAGTTCGAAGTTAAGCATTGGAATTTTTTTGTTTGTTTTTTCAGTTCGTATTGAAATACTTGAGATGTTTTTGAAGGAAATCATGATTACCCTTTTAATTTCAGGATGTCGGTGAGGGACTCTTCATCAGTAACTGTAGTGATAGGACAAGGGGTAATGGGTTCAAACTTAAACAGGAGAGATTTAGTTTGGATGCAAGGAAGAAATTCTTTACTGTGAGACTGGTAAGGCACTGGCACAGGTCACACAAGGAAGTTGTGAATACTCCATCCCTGGCAGCGTTCAAGGCCAAGATGGACAGAGGCTTGAGTGACATGGTCTCGTGTGAGGTGTTCCTGCCCATGACAGGTGGATTGGAACTAGATGATCTCAAGGTCCTTTCTAACTCTAGCCATTCTATGATTAAAAAAAAAAAAAATCTTTTTTTTTTTCCCCAAAACAAGTTCAGAACTAAAACAAATTTGGAATTCTTCTCATTAATGAAATCATACTTTCTAACCTTCTTTGTGATTCAGCCTTCTAGGTTTGGATAAAACCATGGAGAGATGCGTGAAGGTAATCTGTCAGATGCTATCTGACATCTGTCAGATGCTATTAACTAATTTTTGGCAGGACAATGTATTAAAGTGGTTAACATTACAATACAGGGCATATATATAGGAAGACTAAAGGACATGATACATGACTCCAATTGGATTGCATGGCACAAAAAATTAAGCATCTTACCTCTGAACTCTCCTCTCCAATGCTGCAAATAAAAGAGGCTGGAATTGTTTTGGGCTTTTGGAACTATTCCCAGGCTCAGGCTGGCTGAATATTATGGAAAGATTTCTGCAAGTAACAGTCTAGGGTACTGAAGAAAGTTATCCTCAATAGTTACGGAGATCTGGCATATTAGAATCATTATTGGTTTCCTACCTCATTTGTTCACATTTTATTTATGATTTAGTAAGAAGCTTGAAAACAAACTTTCAGCATCTCCTGCACGTCATTTAGTTTATTTTGTTTAGAAGAATGGATTTTTTTTTTTTTTTTTGATAAAACCAGATACTTATTAGATGTATATCTTTTTAGGAACCTAAGAACTAAATGTGGATGTGACTTGTAGTCCGTTTTTTTTTTGTTTTTGTTTTTGTTTTTTTTAAAGAATAATTACTTATCGGATGAAAAAGAAAGTTTTATCATCATGTGACTTGTAGTTTTGTATTTCATTTTTATGTTTAAATAATTGGTGAAAAAAGTATAACAATTACAAAGAAATCTAGTTATCTGTTTGGATCACAATAAATGAAGTAACTATTTTCCTCATTCATTTGCTATATCTTCCCATTGACAAATTGCAGTTTATTAGACAATATCTGGAATCTGCAAAGTGTCAAAAAACTTATCTAAAGATGTATGAATGAATCAGCCTGCTTGCTTTATCACTCTTGGATTTTGATTCAAGTGGCTGGTATTACTGCAGTTCTTCTGGGTTCACAACTTTCAAAAAACCCCACACTGTGAACTGCAGATCTGCCTTGTCTGAATGCCTATGTTCTGCTACTTAACAATTCAAACCAAACAGCCTCACCTGTCTTACGTCTCTTGTACAAGCCATCTTCTGTTGCTAAATGACAATTTTTGAAGAAGAGCATGACATAACCAAAGAAACTAATGTGTGGTTGGTGTTAAATGAACTTAAAATCTACTTAAAGCTTTTTTGAAAGAAAGTGAGAATATCAGTTCTAAAATTTGTCTTTTGAAAGTCTATAAAGGTTTGGTGATTTTTTCCTGATAAGCATATTTAGCAAAGTGGATATTTGCCATACTTAACAAAATTGTACCTCAAAACATTTTATGTAGATGTTTTCAAAGATGTCTTACAAGTATTGGGTATTTAAGACCATAGTTTTAAAACTGTGAGGGGACAGGCTGATATATTTCCTGTGAAAGCCTGAAACAAAAGTCTGGGTTCTTGACTTACATCAGGTATGATGCTAATGGCATAAGTAGTATTACATGCGTCATCACTCAGTACAGAATTTGGGCTTTTGCTAAGAGAGAATGTGGTAAATATTTTGCTGGAACTGCAGATCTTTTTCATAATAGGTGTTCACAGAATCACTGAAGAGTAACGTATGTATAATATAACAAATCTTTTCTGAAGGAAGTGCTCTTGTTTCAAGAACATAGTGTTGAAACTTCAGGGGTTTTTATAATTTGGTGTATGAAAGGGCATGTGAAGACAGGAGAATCCATAAATAATGCTAAGGTCCTAGGCAGCCTGCCATTCTGACAATGTATTTTATAAACAACCATAAATAACACTCACCACAGCATATCAGAGACAATCATACCATGCCATCAGCACCATTGTTCTGATTTACTGGGGTCTTTGTAGAGAAGAAATACTCGCCTGTCATGCCAAACTGCAAAGCTCTAATATGTTTGATGGGTTTTCCTCAAGGTTCATTGTGTTTGGTTTTTGTTTTCTGTGATTTTTCTGTTTGTTTGGGGTTTTTTTGTTTCAAAACACAGTCAAGAATTAACGGAATGGCTGAAGGGTATAGGTACAAATCCAGTAGTACTGTTAAATAAGAGTAATGGTTTTATGAGAAGAGTCTAACTTTTCTTTGGCTGTTCTGAGAAAAATCCTTTTGTTTTGGAAGTATCTCAAGGAGCAACAGCCAAGTAACACAGAATTAGAAGCATAATTGGAAAGTGGCATGGCCTGAGGACAGAAGGATTCCCAAGAAAAGGTTGTTAGGTACGTGTTTCTGTAATGCACTACACTGATGCTCGGGTGTCTTTCTAGAGAAAAAGTGATGTGATAAAAAAATGGCACACTAGTAGATTGTCTCGTAGGTTCTGCAACAACAGGTCCCAACTAGGCAAAGTGGTAAACTTTGGAGAGTTTTCTGATAAGGGATTAGTAGAAATTAGGGCAGACAACAGTTTTGAGAACCTTAAGATTTTTCAGCCATAGGTAGAAATGTTACCCTGTTACCTTGGCTATCTAGTACATTGAGACCCACTGATCCTGCAGATTTTTTTAGATGAAAAAGTGGGTGTAAATTCTGAGGTATTTTCCTGTCTGAAGAGGTCAAACAGAAGTTTAGAAGTTGCATATAGTATGGGATCCAACAGGTGATGTTTGTGCTCTCATTTTTGTTTTAGTGTTAGGGACATGTAGGCTTGACTTCGTTGCGGTATGTTTGTTTGCCATCTGTGAAGCTTAGGTAGGTATACTTCAATTATGCAGCAAGGTGGTGTAGGTACTAGCAACATATTCTTGACAACCTGGGCCTGAGTCTGTGACCACCTACCCAGGGTTTTGGCTTGGTGTATGCTGAGGGTCTTAAGCCCAGTCAGTCTTGTGGTGCATGTTAGATTTTTGTTTTGATTTGGGATCGCTTTTTTTGTTTGTGTAGGGATTTGTTATTTGTTAAAGTTCTGCCATGTCTAGATGAATCACAACCACAGTGTAGGTACAGCCTTGAAAATATAAGAGGTAAGAGTTCTTAACCCACTTGCTTATTAAGCATCCTATAACACTTCTTAACAAGAGACAGCTTGACCCTATAATCTGTCCAGAACACAAGTTAAACAATTGTTTGATACTTTCAATTCTACAGACTGATGTAGTCTTTGGCCAGTGTTTTGAAAACTCCGTAATGTCACAGATAGTTGTAACAGGCTTCCCAAGAAGTGGTGGAATCACTGTCCCTGGAATGTTCAAAAACCGTGTAGATGAGGCCCTTAAGACATGGTTTAGTGGTGCACCTGGTAGTACTGGGGTAATAAAGTTGGACTTGATGATCCTAAAGTTCTTTTCCAACCTAGTTGATTCTATTTAAAAGTTGTATTTCTTAGGTGAATTAATTGTATTCAATAGTTCACAAAAACTTTGAAGAAGGGTTTTGGAAAACAGAAGAGTATCATCTAATACCACTGTATTTCAAAGCTGATGCAGTTCTGGAATGAAAAAAGAAACAGCATTATTTAGCTAACCCACAGCATGCAAAACTTAGCAAGCAGAATTTTATGATTTATGGATGCTTTTGACAAAACACAGTGATCTTCTGTCTTGCAGGAAGTACGTGTCAGTAAGAAGTATAATTCAAGAAATTAATGCGAATAGATGGCTATTAGACGGTAGCCATCTGGAGCAGAAGCAATACTGCATGGAAAGTTTCATATGATGAATTTTTTATATAATGGATAATGGGTTACTCTAAACTGTCTAGTTTGTACAAAAGTGTCTGCATTTTCTGATGTTGGTGCATTCTTGCAAATGTAAACCAACTATTTCACTTTGTAAATCCATAATCATAAAACATTTCCTTGCAAATATTTAGTTTATCACTTGCCAAACATGTTGATTTCTTCCTAATTATTTTACATATATTTCAGATTTTTCCAGTCCCAATAAAATATTTGGGGTGTAGGCTGACTGGAATAAAGAGCTACTAAAAATACTGTTTGAAGAATGATGATGCTGGAAGTTAGTTTGAGCAATGAAATGGGACATATTCACATGCCTTGGTAAATTAACAAGGTGCACTTTGGGCTTGTTCTTCCAGATTCTTCTGTGATTACAAAAGAAACCCATCAAATCTGATAAGTCTTGGCTGTTGCAGGTTGCTTGTTTACAAAACAGACCAATATAAATTGACAATATGCAGGATTGTTTCTGAAAACACAGGATTTATGATTAAAGAGCTTGCACTGTGCATTTCCCCCCCCACCCCCGATTCTGGATGCTGCTGTTTGCACTAGAATGCTAGTTTCTAATTGTACAAGATATTCCCATGGGATTTTTCCAGTATACTCAGTGTTTAATCTTTTATAAGATTTTTATAGCAGATGGCTTCTGCATCGTGCATATTCATTGTAATTTCTATGAACACAAACATTTCATCACCTATCTGAAGCAAATGCAGAGTTCCATATGACTTTTTATTGAAGCATCTAATTTAAGGAGGCTTTTGACTAATTCTTGTTTCCCAAATAGTTCTTTGTCTGTTGAAGTCCAGGAGCTGACCTTATTGAAATAAAATCCCATCCAGATTTAGCTCAGCTGAAAATCAGTTGTCAGAAGTAATGGAACAGAATTCAGCCCCCGCCGGATTCACTGGACTACATCTAGGTAAACTGATTGAGACTGGATACGTACAGATTCACTAGGGCAAAAATAATAAAATAACAAAAAGATTAGGCAGACAGTTGCCATTCTCTGTGGAATCTCAAAGTCCAAACTTGAAACCCATACTTCTAAAAAATATTTAATAGTTATTAAAATTAATACTTGGAAGCCATAGGAGAAAGATGGGATTTTTGTACAGAAGGAAAAAAAGAAAGCCTCTATCTTATGTCCTCCTAATATATTATTTTTCAACTTTTCTTTTTTTCCCTTTCCCTGATTATACCATATGATTCAGGGAAAAATGATTCCAAAAGCAGTCTCTCTTTGTTACATTAATGTGAATGATGTTCTAGTGAAAATTACGTATTAAGGAATGGTGTTGCCTGGCAAAAATGTCAGAACTGCCTGTGGGAAGTGCAAATCATTGAAGAAATACATTGTAATTTTTTGGCAGATGAATTCCAGAGAAAAGAAGAAATATTAAAAAAAGGAAAAAGAATTAAGTGTCTATCTTACACTAGCACTGCATAACACTGTATTCTGGTCCAGGCATTTTCTCAGAACCAGCCTTACTTGGCTGATGTTTAATTAGGGGTGGAAAAAAATAGGTTGTGATTCCAAATAAATGCAACAAACCCTAAAGTTTGTGGCAGTGCGTGGAAAGTAATAATTGCCTTCATTCCTCAATTGAAAATACAAGGAGTGATCTCTGATTTTTGTTATGTGCCATAACTGCATGTGGCAAGCACTAAATCTGTGCTGTCTGTAAAGCAGGAATCAAAATATGAAGCAAGTGCTGGTCGGTATATGTCATGGCATAGATGTTATATGCAGAGACAGAAACATAGATCCCAGACAGTGCAGCTGTGTTAGAGTGGGCATTTTGGCATGTTGATGTGGCTGGGATAGTTTGTGGTTGGCTTCAGCTTAGTTAATTCTTCGCTTGTTATTATCACGTGATGTAGAGAGGCATCAGAGTCATAGTTCGTTTTGTAATAATTTTAGACTCAGTTCATTGACTTTGAATTATAGGAGTGTTCGCATACCCAGAACAATCTGGGCTCTGAAATATAAACCCTGTATTGGCTGAACTGGTACAGGAATTTACATTTATTTAATTCAGAAACTTGCTATTTGAATCTTGTCTTCAGTAGTCTGCACCATTTTAACATTTGCTGAAAATCTGGCTCACTTGAATGACTATAACGGAGTGCTCAACTCCGCTAGTCTGGAAGTTGTTTAGGGAAAATTGTTGACTTCTAGGTATTATTTATTGACAATAGGGAAGTTCAGGATTGAAAATACTTTAAACTCCAGATAACTTGTCAATCACCTGTTAAAGAATACATATAGACAACACACTATCTCCCTTGGATTGCAAGGGGAACTCTGTTGATAATATACAAATAAGTGAAAGGTGTGTGACTTTTTTTTTTTTTTCTTTTTCTTTCTTCTTCTCCTTCTGTGCTTCAGCCTTAATGTTTTAAATTTAACAGAATTGTCTTTTTAGTATTGTACTGGTGTCTTCAATATAGTACAATCTCAGGACGACTTGCATGATTTTGTGTGCAGTTTAAGTTAGATAAATAAAGCCAAACTTAGAAATACTTAAATGTAGTATTTTGTAACATTAATATTTGTATACTAATGATTAAGTGGAAGATATAGTTCTGGTTATTATAAGCATGTGCATTACAGGCAATATTATTAGAGACATTAAACTCTGTTGCTAAAATGGACTAAATTAAAGTGTTTGTTCAGTTTTCCTTGTGTGCTCAAACTCCAAATTTAGCATGTTTTAAAGCCTTCTTAAATTTTGTTGCTGTTAATATTACTGAAGTTGAAGAAGTATAAATGTCAAATTATCCTCATTTGCCCTTGCTAATAAAACCTAAATGTATTCACATAATGGTAGGGATACAATAACTGTGTATGCTAGTAGCAGTTTTTCCTTACTCATTCTCTGTTGTTATAAAGATTTAAGAGTCTTGCACCAGATCTCTTTGTTCAACATTTTATTTTTTTATGTGTCTTTTCCATATTCCAAACTAGATGCACATTTATTAAAATACTGGGGTTTATTTCATCCCAAGAAATAGGATAAAAAGAACTTGTAAAAGATTTTTTTATTTTCTTTAGCTGTATTTCTGCTTAACTTTACAACCTGTATTTGTAAGTCCTACAATCATAGTGCTTTTGCTGATTGTGAAAATTGTAATGGTTATAAAAATCACTTACCAAGTGAAGTAATGGCCACGTATGATCATAAGGAAATGTAAGCCACACTCAGACCTATGCGGGTTGTCATGAGATAGGAAAAAGTAAGCACACTGGAAAAATATGTGACTCAGTTTTGATCCAGAATCCTTGAGGTGTTGAGTTTGCAGTGTCTCTGCTGCACTCCTGAGTGGTAGCCTGTGGTTCAATGGCTATGAAGAGTGAATGAGAAGCCCATTTCTTTTGCCATTGCTAGTAGAAGACCATGGATTTGCATTGTCCTGGCAGAGCAGGGCTCCAAGAGCTGTTTGGGCTTCTGTAGCCAGAGATATCTGGGACTTGTTTTTCCTGTGTCCATCAGCCTTGTGCCTGTGGCTTCCCTGGCTGTAGCTTTAGCTCTGTGAGTGCCAGAGCTGGGGAACGGCTGGCAGCTCTGGGATGTTGGTGCATCACAGATTTGTGTCAGAGTGCCAGCTGAGGCTGGAGAAGACACATAGGCACCTGCCAAGAGGTGGCTGGCATCCAGCGGGAAGGAAGCAGAAAGTGGTAAGAACGTGTAAAAACTAACCTAAATGTAAACAAGACTTTCCAGGAAAAAGACCTTCCTTCCTTCTGGGCCCCTTCCCCAGTCCTTTAAACATCATACTCCCCCTGGCAAAATCCTCAGCGTATTGGTGACTCACCTATTTGAACACTGGACTGGTTACTCTAGCATGATTTGAAGACGCTGGGTTTAGTGAACTGGTTTAGGTAGTTCATCAAAAGCTCTGGTTGTAACATTGTGGTATTGTAGACATCCCTTGATGTAATTAATTTATTTTTTTATTCTTCTCTAAGTATTGCCTTAAACTTACAGGAAATACTTGCAGCATAGGCTGGCAGGATAAACATACTACCTTGGATGTCTGAAAGGGCAAAAGCTCTGTTAGGGGACAGATGGTAGCCTAAGTCTTTCTTTATCCTGTGTCTATGTTGAAAATTTTCCTGAAACTGATTATTTTTTTCCATTCTGGCTTATAGGGGACTGACTTTAAGTAACTACTTAGATATACAATTCCCTCATGAGTTAAATATGAACATAGACATTCTTATGGGTCTTAGAATGCTCTCAACAGAAGTGCCCGAGGCTTTAATGGCATGTAGGGTACATGTTATAGTCTTAATTGCTATTAAGTGCTGCTGTGGACAGATGCTTCTCTATAGTTTCTGACTGCAGAAAACTTCTTTGTAAGAAATGGCCAGGTTTACTGGTTGGTGTCCTTCCTCAGGTAGGAGTTCCATCTCTTCCCTGGCCATACCTTCCTTAGGACCAAATATCTCATGTGTACTACTATGTTTTAACAATTTAAAGGATGATTGTGATAGATGACAATGGAAACATCTACTTTTACGTTTGGACTAGCATCAAAATTCAAAGTAAAGGGAAAAATGATTAATTCACAAAGTCAGTGCCAGAATTGATTTACTGTTTGAAGAATGCATTGAAATGTTTTACTATGCGCTATTAGGAGGATCAGGTTTCATAACTGCTGTTGTATTAGGTGGATTTGTGTTCAGATATGACAGAGGTCTCAAGTGAAATTTCAGGGTGTTATTTAAGCACATGCTTAAAATGAAACTTTCCCAAATAGGTATGTTTTTCTAAATAACTTTCAATGGTGTTTAATGTAAAAAGAAGGAAGGAATAGTTTTGAATATATTCGTGTTTATTTTCTGGTTTTAAGGTGGTGTTCTGAGCAACCTGGTGTAGTTGAACATGTCCCTGCTTACTGCAGGGCTGTTGGACTAGATGACCTTTGAAGATGCCTTCCAACCCAAACTATTCTATGATCCTATGACTCACAGAGTGGCTTCCCAGCTTGTCCTTGAATCTCCCTGCTGCACTCCCTGTCCTTGAGGGAGTCAGGAGCTGCTGCTGTGCCCTGGCAGTGCCCGTGTTTGCTGCCCTATCACACAGTCCCACCTGCTGCTCTTAGTGCAAAGGTGAATTGTTAAATATTACCCTGCATTTAGTCAGAAAATGTAGTATAGGAGGGACTTTGGTTTGCAAAGATATTCACCCAGTTTCCATTTGAATATTAGCAGCTATGTTTAAGTTGAATAATGTATTACCAGCTAGCTATAAATTTAGTGAAATTTTAAAATATTTTCACTCACAGGCTTGTGACCGTATGACAAAGATGCTAACCAAGGCCCTGGCATGCTGGGAGTGTTTTTCAGAGAGATTAATTAATGTGAGGATAGTGTTCTTTCTGGTGGAGGAGAAAGCCAATTAATAGCTTCAGGAATCAGTGTTAGCTGAGGAATACATTATCTATTTGCAGATGAGCAAAGTGGGTTATGCTGTTAGGTCAGGAGTGGACAGCTTCATTCCCCTACAGTACTGAACACCTTAATTAGAGGAACCTGCCTGAAATTTTTGGCAGCCTGAAATTTGTTGCAGCATGGTATAAATTTGCAGCATCCTAAATGAAATAAGTTGCAGGATTCTGGTTTCCTAGATGAAAAATAAATTTCTCGAAGCAGTCAATCACAATTAATGAACACCCATGTGGCAGTTATTGACAATCCTTTCAGAACATGTTGCACAGTGGCAAGGTACTTTCCTCTTCTAATAAGGCCTAATGTCACATAAGGATCTATCTGAAGGACCTTCTTCCTTTATTAATCTCATTATGACCACTTGAATTCGTACATCCTCTGTAATGATTAAAACATTTGACTCCCAAGTGTGATATTATAATGAGGATGGAGTTCATAGAATAAGGCATTGTATGATTCTGCCACGGCTCTCAGCAAATGGAAATATGAATTGAACTCCTCAGTGTAATTTCCCTACTGTTTCCATGGAAGAACAAACTCAAAAAATTTTACATACATACCTATATTATATGCAGGTTTCCAAATCAAACTAAGAATTCTGTCATGGAAGATGTATTTTTGCATATTTAAATCTTAAGATTTAAAATATAAATGCCTTGAGCACTGATTTTAAAATAAGTATGGTTTTCTTAGTGTTATGTGAATTGCCAAGCTAAAACTGACCACTTGTAGTATATCCTCCTCTTCCCACCATGTGTATATTTTGGGAAAGGATGCAGCTGAGTGTACTAGCCAAATATCAGTTTGGCAAATTCCGTATTTTCTCTTGTTTTCTGCACTTCTGTACTTGAAAATGTATAAACTGTTCATTTTCTTGAGTGTAACATTGCTTGGTAGAAGGATATAACCGAATAGATACTGAGAAACATTTTTTCATTTAACAAAAAAAAAAAAAAAAAAAAAAAAAAAAAAAATCTTAATCTCTCATTCCAAGACCTGAAAAATCCTGTATGACATTTGGAATCCTCCTAGATTGTAAGCAAAGCCAAGCAACAGAGGTATAAGAAATGGAAATTAATTCTGCCACGTTTTTTTTCTGCAGGAATCGTGAGGGAGAGAAACTGCCATTCCTCATCATGACAGTATAGAATAAAAACACGCAATGCATGTTGGTTAAGCAATCCTGAGGTATGAAATGAATTAGTAACTGGAACTGAGAGTAATCATTTTACTTCAGGCCTTCCTTGTCTGTTTTTTTCAATTGGGTGGAAGGAGTTGTGTTATTTCCCATAGAATTACTTATCTGACATTTTGCTGGCTCAAGAGAAATTTCTGTGGGTACAATTGCTGCCTGAAAAGCCTTCAGCCTTGGCTCTACCTAGTGTGATTCTCTGCCAGCAGTTCATCTGTCCCAGCACCAAAAATCCAGTGACTTAACTGCATATTTAGTTTCCTTTTTTACACTCACCTTTTTGGTCTAATTACTCGTCTAATGGATACATCCAATCCCCTGAGCTATGTGTTTTTTCCTAATCTTGGTGAAAGCATGAATGGAGAATAAGAGAATACTGTAAAATCAGGAAGGGTGAAAAGGTTGATATCTGAATGCAACTTGAAAAAATATCAGAAACTCCTGCTTTGAAACCTCATGGGAGGTATATTTACTTGGTGTAAAATTGACCTACAAGGAATTTTTGTCTAGGGCTAGAAACCTGCTGTTCTTTCAGATAGACTTTTTTCCAAATTACCTTTTCACTGCTATTTTGACTTTGAATGAGTCAAATCTTGCTCAGACTTTTGCCTTTGCCTTGCTATTTGCAATAATACTACTGTTCAAAAATTTTCAAGCCCTGAAAATTGGAATCTAAATATCAATGAAGTAGAGAAAGCACCATCTGTCATCTCAGGTTTAGTCTTGTGAGACTCAGTGTGTAAGTATGTTAGAAAAACCCAGGACATCATTCTCTGCACTCCTGAGTATTTCATATTGTATGTATTCGAAAAGACTGTAAAACAAACTTCCTCTCCCCTCTGCCCATGATTACTAAGGAGAAAACACAGAACTAAAAGCACAGACTATAATCAGCTATAACAAGAAAGCTAGAAAGAATGCTGATATACTGAGAGGTGTTTTTCTGAGGGTCATTTTTACTATTTGTTATTTGTTTAATAAGGTCACTTTCTTATGACGCTACTTGAGAGCACCTTATGCACTGAACTAAAAATTATTTCCTTTATTGCAAGGAAGGGATTCTGAGCTTTTGAAAGCTGTGTGGTTTGGTAATTATATCATTATCATTCAGTTGTCACACTAACTGAATTTTCCACTTGGTCTAGGATTGAGTAAAATTTGTTCTCATTAGTCTTAATGAAAGAGAGCCAATAGTTGCACCAGGAGGTATCATATTCTTCTTAATGTTCTTTGAAAACGTAACTGCTTCAGGTCATTGCGATATATGTGTGTGATACACAAATACTTTATCACTGTAAATTGGGCTAAGTCTAGCTGTTTTGGTTTGGGACATTGACTCAAATGTCAACAGTGGAACTGACTTCCATCTTTCTGCATAGTTTTCATGTTCTATTATAATTTCATCCTGACTATTAAAAGAAGTTCTGCTTTATCCTGTGGTACAGAAATTCATACCTGATATGTAAGGCAGTCCTAGTCCTGTCAAAAAGACAAGAGAGCTGTTATTCAGGATATATGGGACAGTTTTCAGAAAGTCAGTCATGGATGGAATAAGGGGATCTAAGATTCATTTTCCTGTTGTCATTTCTTAGTAGGCTGTTCAATTTAAAGGAACTCTACCAATGCAGCACTAGAGTGGTAACTCCTCTTGCAACTTGTGGAGTTTGAAAAAAGGAGGGACTGTAGGCTTAAAATTATTTATTGCTATAGTGGATTAATTTTTTCTCAAGAGTCCAAAAGATTATGATGATTTGACATATGTCCTAGAACGTGGTATATCTAGTCAGTGACTAAAATTGCGTATATCTGAGCAATCTAAGGTGTGTTGATCTGGTTGTCTGGAAGTGGATATACATTAGGATTCTAAGGGTAATATTTGCTTACTTTATTAAGACTTCGTATCTTTTATCTGAAATGTTCACACATAATAGACAAAGGAAAAGTTAGATTTATAATCTCAAGAAAACAAGTAAAATGAGGAAAAAAATAATTCCATTCATTAGTTGTGAATGCTGAACAAGATCTTACATAGATGCTGTTTTAATTCTATCCATACAGTAAGATCTCTCTTCAGAAAGTTTTCAGATGTTTCATTGCCAGTATTTGGTTCTGATTTGTGCCAAAAGCTGCTATAGACTCTTTTCTATATTACTTTAATGAGCTTTTTTTCAAATAATCAGGGCTGTTTCTATATTAATACATCTTTAGTTTTAGTTTGTTGCTGTCTCTATTATTTAATGACTATTTAGTCCTTACCAAAATACTGACATTATTAGAAGGATAAACGTGCTTGTAAGCAGAGAGAGTACCCTTGAAGTATTGAAAGAGTATAATGTATATACATAAGAGTTTTCTGTGCCTGTAATGAAATATAATAGAAGTGCTGGTACAGTGCCATTATAAGACAGTGTCAGATGCCAGAGGCACACAGCATGATTTGCTGTTTAGCTTATACTACCAGATAAGTAGTTATGGGCTTGTGGCAAGTGTCTTGTTAACAGTGCTGTAACTCCTCCAAGGGGGATGCCACAATTTCTGCAACTTAATTTGTTTGAATTGCAAAACTCCCACTAGAAAATCTACTTCAGAAGTTGCCCTTTTTTATTTTTATTTTTTATTTTTATTTTTTAAGGGCATGACTTATCTAACCCATATTTCTCAGTATGACTGCGTTAAAGAAAATTTAGAAGTCTAAAAAGACAAAAATAACAAGCTGATATTGTGTAAAGAAGTCATCCATGTGTTTTGTGTGTACGTAACACCTGTATTCAGATGGAGTATTTGCCAAGCTAATCCCTTATACACCTTTAAAAATCATCCTGAAAAGGCTTCTTCAAATAAAGATAAAAAAGCCTCTACAAACAACTAAAAAAACCCCACCAGATCCTTTCTGACAACACTGCAAACATTAATGCATAGGAGATACTTCTACCTTATGTTGAAGAAGCTTTACTTGCTGGAAACTGTGTAGATGATAAGCCTTTAATTGTCCAGGAAACCCATGTTTAACATTCCAAGTATATTTCTGCTGATTTAGGGCTGTGTTTCTGCAAGTGCAAGAACATGGGTGGAATGGCTTGTTTTCTGCTACTTGTCTAAGGGTTGTTTTAGATTTGTTTGCTGCAGTACTCTGCCATTTATAAAATCACAGAAATAGATATACTTTTAGAAAGAAAACAGGGTATCCATGGTTCAACCCATGGAATTGTTCATTTTTGGAGAGAGGCTTTCCTTAGAGAGAAGTTTTACATTGGTATTGTCACAACAGCATGCCATTGTAAGGCAGGCGTAAGGTAATGGCAGGTCTCGGAGAACAAGAGGGTGTTGTTTGCATTTTTATAGTTCTTTGAAAAGCCTTCTTAATAAGAAAATTAAAAGCTCTAATATTTGTGCCTGAGAGTCACTAGAGCACACAGAGTTTTATTCTGAAAGTTTAAAATTGTTTGCATTTAAACACGGATCCTTATTGTTTGCAACTGGTTTATTTGCACTTGGGATGCTTTGTGCTTTGCATATTTACATATGTGATATTTTGATATTCTTAAAACAGAAAACATTCTATATAATCTGCCATTTGTGTTTTAAAATTGCTTGGAGGAAAATGTGGGTTTTTTTAATGTCCATCTATAGATAAATCTATATATGTATGCAGGATGACTGTAAATATGCTAGTTTATATTTGAGAAATAATTCTTTCCTATGAAAGAATAGACTTAGGATATTTTTTGTTATTTTTTCCACCATAAAGTCAATCAGTCAGATGTTAGCAAAAAACTGAAAAGGGTTGCCCACATTTCCCCCTAATCCCCTACTTGTATGGAGGCATTAGAATACAGTCTTGATTCACAGAATCATAGGACTGGGGCAGATCTTGATTTTCCCTAATTTCTGCCATGGACCAAAAATTAAATCAGCTGTACCATGGATTCCTAAAAAAAAAAAAATATTTATCTAGGCTTTTCATAAATGTCTGCAATTATGGAGAGCCAAGAAATTCACCTATCAGGCCATGATCTTGTACTGTTTTTTCATTGGGATGGCTGTTTCACTTAGCCCGAAGGGTTGCTCACTTATAACACAACACTGATTATCTTCCATCTTACTGATCTATATGTGTATCTGAGTTTTATTTACTGCATGTTAGTAAGGCAGAATTATAATTAATTTTTGAGATGTGCATTTTTGCAGTGCCTCTGTAATTCAAGAAGATGATATCTGTATCTTATAAATTAAGGAGTTATACAGTCAGGAATATCCATTAATGCCAAGTCTTACACTTAAGACATTTAGGACCCTTTTAGGGTTTGTCCCTACCCCCAAAAGGAGTTCTTCCATTGACCTTACTGAGTGCTCAGTTTTTCTGCAGATGATAATAAGCTCCCAAGTCTATGTATTTAGAAAATGAATAGACAATTAATGCCTAACTTGGAAAAAGTGATTTGGAGATTGCAAGGTGCTAGAGCTATACGTCTGGCTTGTACTCTGCTGCCTAATTTGTACTCTGCTGCCTAATTTGAAAGAGTACAGCCAGGAGGTTATTATGGTCTGCATACATCATCTTGGAGGTGGGAGCCAATTCTGCCTCCCTCTCTGTTTTGGTCCCTTTAGGTATGGGCAGTATGCAGTCATTTTTTGAACTTCTGTAGTATAACGTCAGTCTACTCCAGGTCAGGTCACAGCATTTTTCCAAGCATGCATACACTGATTTTGTAGTATGATCCAAAACTGTCTGCCACAGTAGAAAAGATTATATTGCATCCCTCTGATTAAAGTTCTTGGTAAATGGGGTGGAATATTGAACTCATTATGCAAGCTTCTATGAGGCTTTTCTGACAGGAGAAAGCTTCAATTATGATCTCTGTTCAGGCTCTGGAAAGGGCTACATTTGATGCAAGAACAGGTACCCTGGCTTATCTCCTTAGCCTGTGTCCCCCAAACAGTAAGTCTGTATCTTCTGCTCATTCATTTCTTATGACTCCTGTTATATCCTCCCTCCCTGCAGCTCCTCTCTTCATTCATTTGTCACAAAATCCTCTACATGTATGCTCTGTTTAAATCAGTTCTGTCTGTGACAGCTTCCAACAGAGTGCTCTCAGATGTGTTTCTCTGAGGTTGTCTGGAGATCAGCTCTTTCCCCATTGCAGCAGACCTCTCCTTGCATCCCCCATGTTATGGAACAACCTATGCCCCTTCTAGTTCCTTCTGATATTGTCCTGATGTGTTTTTGTCCAAGATGTCATATGAATTAGATTGCATGGCACCTGGAAGAGTTACAATCACAGCATGACAAAAATTCAGCTCTCGTGCTAATGGCGGCATCTGCATAACTAGCTTTCACTAAATTTAGGTACTCAGATTCTATCTTCATGAATATATATGCCATTTAGGGATAACTTCTGCTTTACTTGAAACTATCATGGAGTTGCATGGGATTGATTCTACTGTAAATTGTAGTCACTGGGGTAATGATCAGGCTTTTTTAGTTAACTCCACCTGTTCTCATTTCTGTATCCTTGATTATTCTGAAGGAGAGGGGAGTAAGATGTGGTAAAAGCCATGAGAATTATAGTGCCTGATTGCCTTTTTCTATAGTTTTGTTCTCCGCTTCTTCTCATGTAAATAGCCACTAAGAGCTCTATTAAAAAGTTCTTCGATTAGGGTCAGAAAATTATTAAGGCCAGCAAACTAAAAGGTGAATTGGCAACCAGATGGTTGGAAGCACCATTTGGCTGTGAACTATCTTTAACCAATATTTAATTACAATATTAATTGCTTCAGAGACTAAGAAAATATAATATGACAATCTTAAGGGACTGATAGTAATAAAATAATGAATGAAAAATGCTGAAATACCAGCCAAATGAGAAAGTATATCTATATGAGTAAAACAATCATAATTAAAACAGCCATTTATTTTCAAATGTGCCATTGTTTTGTGTAGCCTTTAGAGTAAAAGGATAAAAAGAGAAACCATTGAAAAAACACTGAAATGTGTCTGTTTGTGCTCCTGTTGGATGCTGAACATGGTTATTCTGTTAGTTATGAGTGTATTCTGCTGATTCGTGTCATCTGTACTTACATCTTGCTGTATTCACTGTAAGTTTTTATTTCTTATGGGCCCAGTTCCATTCCTGTCATGCCAATGTTAAATCCCATCCCATCTGGTAAGTGACAGAAGAGCCCAAAAGCCAAAGGGCCGGTTTTAAAAAATATACCTGATGCCTGGTCATAACATTCTCCCTTGCAAACTGCAGATAGTTATTACTTGGTTTTGTTTTAAAGCAGGTAATTTACATGACAGCAACTTGGATTCTGCAGTGGAAGAATAATTTGAGCCATAATTGTAATTTCTGCAGAATTTGTTTTAATCTTTGTTTCATCATACAAATACATTTCAATAAACCGCATATCAGCTCTGGGCACCTCATGTACGTTTTAAGCTCACCCAAGTGTTCAAATGTCAAATAGTTGTTTTCCAAATGTTAGCAATTTCTGAAACTGCATTTATCCTGGCATTGATATTTTTATCTGCACCATGTTGTAAGATACTGACATTGATCTATCACTGTATATTAAAGCCACACCTTTTGTAGATAATATCACATTGCCACTGAATGATTGCAGGTGCTGTTTCCTGCTACTATGTATATCAAATTGCTGAAATCATCATCACCTGTAAACAGTTTAGGCCTTTTTGAAGTACTCTCAGTGAGGTTTATGGTAACCTATGGAGGAGAACAAAGCATTCTACTTTTTAAGACTACATTTTCAGTAGCATTTTTACAACTTGCTACCCTATCTGCTTTTTCTATTATACAGACTTTACTTTTTTCCCCTACATCACAATAGCATAAGTATATTTTGAAAGCTTAAATATGTATTTAAAGACACATTTCCTACCCATCTAAAATAATTTTTTCATTTCTGAAATGATAGCTTTACAGATAACATTATTTATCAGTCAGTTTAGCTAATATATTGAGGATGTAATTTACAATTCACACTGAGCAAGGCATTTTCTTTTCTGAATGTGATATACGTAGATGTGTAAGAATATCATAGTCCTGTGACTGCTATTATCTCTCTCTTTCATTGTGAAGTGTTTCATTCACTACCATATGTCCCTAAGGAGCAAGACTGCTTAGTTTCTTTTGATTGGATCTTAAAATCTACTTGATGAATTAGGTCCACTGAGGCAATACATGAGTGCTACAGAAAGTACTGGGGATGCAAAGAAATGTACTTGTAAAACTCTGTTTTAAAAGTCTGTTCCTAAAAATGCACTGGATTTAGCCTAAACAAGTGAAGAACATGGAAACTAAATATAGTTCCCAACATGTTTTTCACAACAATGGCATATAACTTCTTTATAGTCAAGGCCATCCTTTTACGTTCCTCTATAAATCTGATTTAATTAAAGGAAGGGATGTGGGCAGAATATGAAGAGGTGGTGAACCCAAGTAATTTTTAATGAACAACCATTAGATTGCTGTGCTTTGAAGAAAATGTGTGCAATGAAAATTCCTGAGTTTACGTGCTCTGGGCTGTATTAATGGTCAATAGCATTTCTCTTCTGAAAAACTATAAAGTGTCTATATTTTCCCCACAGTGAAATATCAATCCAGATTATAAATAACAAAAGCATAACTTGGATGAAAATAGAAATTCAGCAATCTCTCTGAACATTTATCTGTGAAAAATAGAACTCGGTTTGAACTTGGTAGCTTGACTGTGGGGCCCTATGTACAGAGCCTAAATGATATGAACATTTTTCAAAATACATTACATTAAACATGCAGATTAACCTGTATATATGTGTTTAAATGTAGTATTTTATTTGCTTTGATGCAGATTATTTTGCTTCAGTAATTTAATCTATTGAAAATAAAAGCACTTTGCTTATGCTGAGGAAGTAGCATTTTTGTGAATAAATTCCATCAAGTTGATTAACAGAAGAAATTAGGGTGTGCATTACTCAAATTTAACTCAAATGTTTTCCAAATAATATGTATACAAGAAGGGAGGAAAATGGAGTACAAGATAACTGCTTAAGACTGACTTTCCATTAGCAATACTATGATTTCAGTGTAACCTATGTCTTTACTTCCATATCATCCAAATGCATTAGTACCTCTCAAGGTAGTAATAATGGCATTACTTATTGTAAGTGATGGCAGCAATTCTGGAAGAAAGCAGAAAAAGAATTTATTTCTAAAAGCAAAAAACTGTTCTGGTGTGTTAAAAGAGGACAGTTATCTAGTCAAGAGAAAAGGAAATTGAAACATAACTGACCTGAGGGTGTTCTTTACATTAATGAAACAAAAAGAGATGACAAGGCTAAGCCACAAGTCAGTTAACTTGATATTTAAAAGGAAAATACATTATAAGGAAAATAAACATAAACCCATTTAAATTAGGAAGGTGGGTTTGTCCTCCTTCAGTGGGATATTAAAGGCAATCTTGGGAGAATAACAAGATAGATTTTTCAGAAGTGAAGAAGCAGGTCTTTTTCTGGAGAAAGGAATAGATTAAAAAAAAAAAAAAAGACAGCACCTTGATTACCAATGACAACAAATGAACAAAGATGATCAGAGGGCTGGGGGACCTGTCCTATGAAGACAGGCTGAAAGAGTTGAGGTTGTTGAGCCTGGAGAAGACAAGGCTCTGGACAGAATTTATAGCAGCCTTTCAGTACCTGAAGGGGGCCTACAAGAAATCTGGAGAGCATGTTCAGACAGGACAAGAGGGAATGGCCTTAAACTGAAAGAGGGAAGATTTAGATTAAGTATTAGGAAGAAGTTCTTTACTATGAGGGTGGTGGGGCACTGGCACAGGGTGCCCAGAGAAGCTGTGGCTGCCCCATCCCTGGCAATGTTCAAGGCCAGGCTGGACGGGGCTTTGAGCAACCTGGACTAGTGGAAGGTCCCTCGGCCTGTGACAGGAGGTTGGAACCGGATGATCTTGAACGTCCCTTCCAACCCAAACCATTCTTTAATTCTGTGATTTCTCTATCAAAACTAAAAGCAGACATCATTATAAGCATTTTTTTCTCTGCTATGTTTAGCTTTATCTGCATCACATTCCCAAGATGCCTTACCTAATAATTTCTTTTCATCTATTATTGAAGAAGAATAAATGCTTTCTATTACTTTTAGATTCTGGTAAACTAGATCTTCCAAACTGTAGGTTTTAAGTTCATTGTAATTTAGTTGGCTTTTATATTATCTGTTACTTAGCTCTTCAGTATGGATACATAGCATGGGTACCTATTAGAAATAGTTTTTTAAAGCAGTGTAGCTTTTCCATTAGAAAATGAATTTGCTCAAAAGCTGACTCTTCTGTAGAAATTTAATGTTTTCAGTTGTTTTCATGTGGGAAACATGGTTTCAACCTTTGCTTTTTTATTTAGAGGCTGCCATTTTTTACATTTTATTTTGAATTGGACATTGCAGTGGGTAATATTTTGACGTGTAATTTTTTTAGTATTCAGTGGTAATGTTATAGAGTGGCATTTATCTGCATAGCAAATTTAGCTGTCATTTCTTAATTTCTGCTAAATGAAGATTATTTAGAATTCTCAAGCTGAAATCTATTTAGGGAATTTACATTTGTAGCTTGGAAAAACAATAAAATATTCAAAATGTAGGAGATAGCCACATAGCAAATAGCAGCTGTATGTGATCTGCATCTTATGTTTTCCATAGAATATTTAAGAGCTCTGCTAACCAGCGTCAGATTGTCCTAACTACTGTAGAAGCATGAAAACAAAATGGTCTGAGCTCTCAGGTGTTTGTGTCATAAGAAATATCCTAAAATAAGGTAATCTGTCTTCCATGCATCTTCAGTGCAGAATATAGTGGGTGAAATAATACTGGTTTAGTATTCAAGTAATATTAAGAGTTTTCTTGAAAGTTAACTAGTTGGACAGTTGGTGGAGAATTTGACAGTGAATTCTCTTCGGTATTCTAAGCAGTTCCAACATAAAACAAGGGGTGTTTTTGAATTTTGTCAGAATGCAGGGTGAAAAGCTGCATCTTGTGATTTTGCACAAATAAATAAAGATTTGCTATACTTTATTGTTACTCCATTTTACAGCTGAAGTTAAGAGTGAGATAACAACAACCTAAATATAATGAAAGCTTTACTGGCATTCACAATACATCTATCTCAAAAGTGCAAGCATGCACTTCTTATTGTATTTGTATTTTCTGTGTAGTCGGGCTTACTGTGTTTATTATGTGTATTCATGGGATATTAACATGTAGTTGAGGCACATTTGCAACTGCTATCATACTGATATCTGAAGAAAAGGCACCATTATTATCTGGGATATATTTAGCAAGGTGCAGTACTACATGAGTAGAATGGAGATTCTTGTTCCCATTCATAGATGAGAAATGATGGCTGGAATGTACTGGCCAGCTCTACTACACTGGTTAAGAAAAAAAAAAAGGAAAAGGAAAACTGGTAGCATAGGAATAGGGTTTCATAAAAAATGTAGGATATCTGTGAGCAGCACTGTGTTCTAGGAGTGCAGAAGTACGAAAAATATTTAAAATACGTGCACAGGACTGAAGTAATTTATCAAAACTATGTCACAAAATTTATGCCTTCCCACTTTTCACAAAGGAGCCACCAGAATTTAAGTGGATTGTAAAATTCTGTGAAATTGACATGTCTGCCTGATGGGAACAGTCTGGGCTTTATGACCCAGTATACCCCTCTGTGTCAGGGCTAGATACCGTCTACTTATTTCACTGTTTGTTTTGCTTACTGACATGAAGAATTCAAGCATTCAGGATTCATCTTCTTTCCTTAAATGGTCCTACATGAAATATTCTTTATATCTCAATCATCCTATAAGCCAGAATCTACGGTAGTAATAATATAGCCTTTGCTCTGTCTAAAAAGCAAAGAATTCTACAAATTATACAACTCTAACACAATGGAATTAAAAATAATGAAATGGACAGCATGAAAACAAAACTCATTGATAAACTAGAATAAATCCAATCATTGAAATGATAAAATGATCATGAGAACAACTGGTACATGGGCCAAAATTAATTAAAGTAGAAATATAAAAATATTTTCAATGTATCAGTTGAACTCCTTGTACACTGTGGTTTCCTCTACAGGCATGAATGATTACTCTTCCCTACTACCAGGAGTATAAATTCTGTGTAATACCAGCAGTTAAGTTTCTTTCAACTGTAGGTGATGCATGTCACATGGATTATTAACAGGCCAGCTTGTCGTAAATGATTTTCAGAAGCATGATACTATTTTCATTCCTTAGCAGAGTGACTGTGTAGAGCATCCTCCGTTGCATGGATTAGGAAATTAGCTAACCAACTGGAATCACTTTATATTGTAGTTGATTCTCTGGTCTGTCATTAATTAGATATGTTATCATCTTTTATATGAAATTATCGTGGTTCAAGCCCAGCCGACAACTTGGAACCACGCAGCCGCTCGCTCACTCCCCCCCTCTTCCTTCCTCCCCCCGCTACCAGAGGGATGGGGAGGAGAATTGGAGGAATGTAACTCCCATGGGTTGAGATAACAGCACTCCAGTAACTAAGGTATAATACAAACCACTACTGCTACCAA
>NW_009934962.1:62284-71192 GCF_000696875.1 Nestor notabilis
CCCAGCTGGCAACTTGGAACCACGCAGCCGCTCGCTCACTCCCCCCCTCTTCCTTCCTCCCCCCGCTACCAGAGGGATGGGGAGGAGAATTGGAGGAATGTAACTCCCATGGGTTGAGATAACAGCACTCCAGTAACTAAGGTATAATACAAACCACTACTGCTACCAATAAGAATGATAAGAGGAGTAACAAGGGGAGAGGACACAACCACTCACCACCCACTGACTGATACCCAGCCCGACCCGAGCAGCGATCTTGGCCTTCTCGGTAACTCTCCCCACTTCATATACTGCGCATGACGTGCTGTGGTATGGAATAGCCCTTTGGCCAGTTTGGGTCAGGTGTCCTGTCTCTGCTTCCTCCTGGCTTCCCCTGCTCCCTGGCAGAGCATGAGACTGAGAAAGTCCTTGGTCAGAGTAAACATTACTGAGCAACAACTAGAACTATCGGTGTTATCAGCGTTGTTCCCAGACTGAAAGTCAAAAACCACAGCACTGCACCAGCTACTAAGAAGGAGAAAAAAATGACTGCTGTAGCTGAACCTAGGACAGAAATTATGCTGGTTTAGTAGGAAATCGTTTATTTTTTTTTTTGTTTGTTTTTGTTTTTTTTCCAAAGAGATATTCATGGTTAAAATTTTAAATGACTAGTGTCTGCTGGATGCTTGAAGAATTTCAACTGAGATAAGATATTTTGTTGAAGAAGTTTAGGACTTTAACCTTAAAATATTTTGAATGATTCCAACAGACTACATAACAAGTGTTGCTAGTTTCAGTCGCATTTGTAGATAGATGCAGGAGTTATGTTCTTATCGCTGTTGTGTTTTTCACTTACAGCTTGTGGTTGACAATATTATTGATATACTTTTGATTCAGTACAGATGTCTGGCTGTGAAATATGGCCTGTGTATTCCCTGACTTTGTTCCCTTCCATGCCATAGTACTACTGCAGAAGCACATCCTCCGGGAAAGGGGGATGGTTGTGATTGATGACTCAGGAGAAAAAAAAAGGACATTCCTATCATGTGAGTTATTTTCTGTAAAGTGGGAGAAATATTTATTTCATTGTGCAAGGACTGAGAGACATTTTCTCTATCGTTGTGTACAGTCTGATTGTCAGTGTACAAGAAGATTCGCTTATTCCAGCAGGAAGAACTGTTTGCGTAGAGAAGGGGGTTGAGCTGCAAGTGCTTTCAGGAAAAGGGATAGCTGATTCTATGAGGCAGGGTGAAAGCCTGGCTTATTTATTTAGGCTGGGAGAAGTGTTTGCCTTCTAATATGATTGCTTTCAATAAACAGATTCGTAGTAGAGGTAGGAAGGAGGAGAGGGGTTTGTGTGTGTTGTTAGTCAAAAGTCTAGTTTGCAGTAAAAGAATGAAGTAATTTACTTTCAAACGTTCATACCTAGGCTGGAAATTACCAGAAGTATGTATCTGTTGACATGATAACACAGTGATATGCTCAATACTCTTCTGAGAGGTGGATGAGGGATTACATTACAAGACTGTTAGTGGTAGTAAGTGTGCATGGCCTTTAACATAGATTTATGAAATATGAACTGTTCAGGGGTGGGGGGATATTTTTTTAATTCTTAATGCCACTGTTGTCTGCAAGAAATAAGATTGCTCCTCCCATTTCTAGATAATGGGTTTCCAGTTCAGCTGATGAGTGCTAAGAAAAAGTGATTTTTAGATTGCTTGTTTAGACCCATTACATGTTTTTCTTATATTTTGGTAATGTAAAATAGAAATTGTTGACCAGCCTTGATTTTCTGCCCTACCCAAGTGTTTTGACTAAATGCATATTAAGGAATTCTAAAGATTTTTTTTTTCGTTTTTCTTTTCTTTGGTCCATTGTTCTTAAATTGCTGTCATTCACTTTCTGGAAATGTTTTTGTATTGTTGTGATCAGTACAAACAGTATAAGCTATATCTTTACCTTGAGAATTTTCATGGAGACTGCATTCCTGAGAGCATTTCAGACCTCTCTTGACTGTTGTATAAAAGCTGAGTAAACAGTGCTCCTCCAGTATTGCAGATCCTTCATCTGACAATGAAGCTATTACATAGGGTAAATCATAATGTTTGAGAGTTTTACAGATTAGCTGGATGCTATTCACTCTAACACTATTGGAGAATACCAATTACATCACTTGAAGTGATGTTTCCATTTTCTTGCTTTCAGGGTCAATGGTTATTTTAGGCCCACTTGATACCACTTCCTGAAAATTCCTTCTGTGAGTGGTTCACTTGCCATTGAGATGGGTTTGAAATGCTGCACAAAACCGAGCACTATTCAGGGATTTTATATTAGATTTGGGGAGAAAAAAATGGTTTGACATTAAGTAAAACAGTATATGTAAGTACAAGATTGGAAACTGGGAATTTATGGCTCTTAATTCACTGCATATCATACTTGAGATCACCATTTTACAGTGAATTCTGTATGGGTGGACATGCACCTTCAAAATACCTAGAGAAACCAGTGGAAATGTCACTCCTCTTTTCTGGATATGTAGAGTTTAGTTTTAGCATCTCATGATGTGCTGAATAATCTTTATAATAACTAGGGATAAAAAAAGTATTTGTTATGATATTGTTTTCCTTCCAGTATGCTGTTAAATATATTATATTTACAGGTAGAAAACCTTTTATGTTAATGCACGATTGCAGGTATACTGGCACTGATCGTATTTCTGGTTTTGTTTGAGACTGTAAATCACTTCATTCTCTTGGGGGATCATATAGCTGAGAACACTTCAGAAAGCCAAGATTACAAAATGAGAGATCTTTTTGTTGTTGTTATTGATTTTTATAAGTTTTTGAATTAATTTCCATTCAGTAAGATTTTAAATTCATCCCTGCAAGTTTACAAAAAAAAACCAGATCACTCATCTTCATACTAAAGGCTGAACTGATGTAACTTACTAACAAAATCTTCTGGGCTCTTTATAGGATGTTTCGCCAAATAATAGTGTGATTTTCACGTAGTAGCAATGTGCTTTTGTGTGGTTTTCCTGCAAACAGACTAAACTGACTCCTACGTGAGTGATGATGTATATCCATGTGTGTCAGTTCAATAAAATACATGTAATAAAATCTGACTGATTTCTACACTGAACTAAAATCTAGTTCAATCCCTGGATTTCAGTAGATGCTCAAGATTTAGATACTGCATTTTTATGAGTACCTGCATATGCAACACAGGGAGCCAGGGGCATCCAGCTGTGGTCTCATTGCAGAACACTAATGCCTAATCTAGATTCATCCTTTGGTTACTGCTACTTCCTTCTTCTTGGACATGAATTTTTAACTCTATAGGAGTTTGTTTAAACATACAAATTAGTATGAACTTTGGTAGGATGTGCATATAAAGAACACTAGGTCTTTATCAATATTTATGTTATCATATTGCGTTAAATTTAAGCTACTTTGCAAGTGCATTATGTTAGTAAAAAGACACTTTTCTGGAATAAGAGTAGTTTCATATGTGAATAATTTTAACAACATATGCATTATATATAACAAAATAAGGTCACCTTTTGAATCAGAGTATCGGTGCAGGCATTTTATCTGGTTTTCCTTTGAAGATTATCTTTGAAGCTGACTTTGGATTTAACAGGAGTCTACCACCATGTTTCTGTATTTGATCATTTATTCTGTTACTAGTTATACTAATAATTGTCTTTATTTTAATGGTAAAATAATGAATAGCGTCACTAACCTGTACATAAAAAATGCCTCATTGAGCTCCATGGTGGTGATTTGGCTGGTCCTGATGAAATACAGGTGCAGGGTTGTACTAATCTGATATGTTGCAAATTCCCCTCATCCTACTGAAGACCATAAGCAAAACTGGCAAATGAGGCAAGCAGAAGAGCATAGAAATCAGGACTAGGAATGGTTTAGCAATTTTTTTATCTGAAAATAATCAAGAATATGGATGGTTCTATTGCCAGTCCACTGCTTATGTTCCACGAGTCTTTGTGACATTGTGCTTCCATCCCAGCCTCTTCCTGCTTGCCCCTTTAAAGCAATAACCTTTGGTGAGGTGGCTTAAACTGGTCTTTGTGGTGATGGATGGCAGCAGAGCAGCCAAGGGCTGCTGACTTGCATTTCTTTAGTATTCAAATATGACTATGAGTCAATCATCTTTCTCCATATATAGCGGACAGCCCAGGGCCCAGTGACCTCTTCTGCATGGCAGCAGACTGCACACCAGGGTCTCCCCTAAAGTAGGGATGCATCTCAAGGTTACTCCTTGAGGTTGAGAGATTCCTTATCACGTTGGATATTTAGTAAGTGAATTGAATAAGTGTGCTGAAACTTTGAAGTCTTAGCTAAGTGACATAAGAGAGTGATTGTGCATATATAATCCTTAGGCATGAACATTTGACCAAATCTGGGACTGAGTCTGAACCCAGCTGCATCTGAACTCCCTGAGAAGGAGTTTAAAACGCAAGAGGGTCCTTTCTGGGCCTCATTACTCAATGGTCTCCCTAAGGGGTTTGTTTCACCCTGTTCTCTATCCATTAAGTACTCATGTGTAGCTTGCCATCAAATATTGTTAAAACACTATTATTGCAGTTACCATTGAACTCACTGTCTTATATCAATCAAATATATTGTTGCTTCTCTCTTGTGAGTGAAGTGTATCATTCTTTCCATGACATTTTTATCTGCAGAAAGGTACATACAGACTAGGAAACGTAAGAAGCTGGCTTTGGTAGCCTAAAGATGACTGTGGTAGAATGTGAGAAGGGAAGAGAGATGCCTGGATTCTTAAGTATGTCTTTAATGATTACAGGGATTCCTGAAATGTCTCTATCTGTCTATTTGGAGAATAGCCAAAACTGAAAGATTTTTAGTTGAAAAAGTAAAAATTATGCACCTTCATAACTGCATGACATATGCCTGTATATAAAGGTCATCCAGGCACAATACATAAATGAGAGTAGGAAATGAATGAGGACATAAATTTATGGCAGAAAGTCATGACTCTTTCATGCCCAGCAGGCTAGAGGATAATGAACTTCCCGTGGTGAAAGCCACTGCACCCAGTGGAATAGATAGTGGTGTACTGACCCTTCTTACCGTTTGTAATACATGTTGCAGTTTCAATGAAGGTATCTATTTTTAGGTTCTCGGTATATGTGAGTATTGTTTCAAAGGGTAAGCATGCAAGAATTTGTTCTCATGGTGCAGTGGAATATGATATTGTAGGAAGTGATCAGCATGCAAACAGTGGACTGGTAAATATAAAAAAGTTCTGTAAAATGCAAATATTATAATTAATGTGTAGTCTACTATCCACCTCCTGTCAAAAGTCTGTGTAGTTCTTTTTCTTCATTTGAGTCAGTGTACTCATTTGTTTTTTGTTGTTTTATCTCACTTTGGTCAGATTTTTGTTAGATTTATGGGTAAAAAGAAATTTTGCATTCCTTGGCCTGAAAACAGGCCTAAAAGGAATCTTTTCACTTATTTGAGAAAGTGGACACAAAATATTAAAAGATGTTGCAATCTCGCAACATTGTTACAACAGCTCTACATTGTAACATCGCTACACTGTTGTAATCTCAAAACATTGTTTGAAATCTCCTACATTGTTGTAGCATCACTACATTGTTGCACCATTCTTGCAACTTTGTTGCATTTACTAGTAAACTTTAACTGAGACGTATTATGCATCTGTAGAACCTTAGAAGTACATGGGTAAGTTAAATTGAATTACTGTGTTTAGGATTTTAGAATTTCCAAAACAAATCCAGGCTTAGAGACAGACTTTTAATGTAAAAAGTCACCATCCCAAATCTAAGTGGTATGTGCTTATTACAGATCAAAATAAATTCCTTGCAGATACATTCCAGTTTGATACACAGGATTAATTCCAGGTGACTCTAAATAGCAATGTTGAACATTAAGATATCATACAACCAAATGTTTTTATCAGAATGGTCACTGTGCTTTAAGCATGTATAGTGTTTTATTTATATCTGTAGCTTTTCAGGAAAAAAGTCTAATGATTGACCAAAGACTCATTTCATATTCTCAGATCAGCTGAGTAACTGATTTTCAGCCTTCTCCAAGGTGAGTTTTGTGCAAGCTTTAACCTGCATGCATTTTTGATACGTTTGGAAATTGACTTTCATTTCCTGCATGCCTAAAATAATTCCATGTCTTGTTAGATTAATGCCATACATCATATTTACCTTAATAACTTAAGAAAATGTCTTCAAAAATGTCTCCGTTAGCACTAAAACTGGAATTGGGTCTTAAAGATTAATCAGTTAGTGGGTAACTTGCATTACATAAGGTGGAAATAATAATGTTTAAAATGGCATAGTTATCCCTTGATATGATGTATTCTCATATGTTAATAATCTTTGAATTTAAACTTTGATAATTACTACTGAGGCTGGCATGTGAACTCTATTTTTGGTTTCTTTAGAAAATATTATTAGATTTAAACCCAATTAAAAAACTCTTAATTTGTCACCTTCTGTGATTTCCTGATCTGCCTTGCAGTTGTGGTAAATAATATACATGCTGATGGCAGAGGTCAGGCAACTGTTTTTCTCCAAATACTTTATGCAATATTTTCCATTGGTTTGTTTTCTTACTTTTTCCACTTGCAAATATGGGCATATAACAAAACTATACCCTCTTATGCTATTTCATGGTTCTTATGACAAACAGTAAAGGAAAAGACTGATATTTTTCCAGTGAAAGACATCATCTAGAATAGAGGTGGGGGAGCTCCATGGAACTGCAAGTAAGTAAAAATTTTAAATGTCAAATGTATGTTATTTTAGCTTGAAGGCACATGCTTGTATGAAATACATGGTGTGAATTGCATACATGGTGAGTTTAATCCTGGAATGGATAGCAAGGCTTAAGAAGCATAATCCTCTCCCTGTAAACTAAAATTTAAGCACAGCCTAAATTTTGTTTGAAACAAGGAGCTAGTAAAAGCAGTACAAATTTGTGGTTTAAACTTATGCCAATATAAGGCTCATAGATTTGTGACTATTTTGTTGAACTCTAGCCTCAGTTCCAGTTCAGATCTGTAGCAGACTACAGAAAGGAGTTCCATGTGATTATTTGGTATGGGAGGTGATAGCCCTCAAATATTCACTAATGGTTAGGCATTCACTTGAATTTAGCCTGTGTGACCCATACTGCCTGGCTAGAAGGAAGAAAACTGACTAAACATTTTCAGTACCTTTTGTAATGCTGTACTGTCAAAGAACATAACCCAGATTTTGCAAGTGTGATCTGGCAGTTGGACACGTGGAATACAGTGTCCAACATGCTTAGCTGCAAGTACTGTTGAAATATTTGCATGCATTTAGATGTGAGATGTCTATTGCTATATCTTCACATCCAAGGAGAAGTTTCAACTGTCATGAATGGAAGTATTCAGAGAAACTAAGGTTACAATGAGAAGTTATGTCCTTGCAAGGGAACTCCTTGATCTTGTTGACATCAGAGATTAAATTCTGGTACTTTAGATACCAACTGATGAAAATATTCTAATTGGGGATGTTAATAAAGTGTTTAATCCCACTTTTACAAGCATCTGTATAAGCCATTTTTCCTATGTAAGGAGCTTACATGATTAATATTGAATTAGTTTATGTTGTTAATCTCACCTAAAGTGTATTTGTCTGATGCTGTCCTCACATCTTTAGACCTGATGCTGTTCATTTATTGTGTTCATTTTACTGTGGCAAGATTGTGACATATGTTTTCCTGTCCACTGCATACTTGTGATGCTGTCAGTGAGATAAATTTATCCTAACTTCCATTGCAAAACTAGTGCACGCAGGGGATGGTCTCCATCAGACCTGGATTTTATCTACAAGTTGAAAAGGATAAAAATACAGCACTTAAAAGCACTGTTTGCCTTCTCAAAGGGCTGCAGGAAGCCTCTTTGTAGAATTGTAAAGCTTTTCAAACAGCTTTTTAAAGGTTTTGTGTGTGTGTATGTGTGAGGACTTTGTCCTCCTGGTTCCTTTATATAAAAAGAAAGCTGTATAAAACAGGAAAAAAAATGCTTTAGAAGTTTTACTGGAATATATTTCTTTGCTGAGGAGCGTGGAGGACTTTATTATATACTTTGTGTTTTGCTCCTTTATCTTTCACAATACATTCCGTGGTCCTTGGGGCTCTGTCAGAGGGATTGGTGACGTTCTTGAGATGCATCCTGCCAATACTGGGTCAGATGGTTAATAGCATTAGATTGGGGAAACCATGCTGCCTGTTTCTCATACCTGTTTTGCATTTATATGAGCCATTGTTCTCTGTGGTTGAAAGAAGAGCCCCAGCTGAAAAATACCTCACTTGCAAAGCATTCAAACAGTTTTAAACAAGCATTTGGCTCATTTTCAGACTGTATCCTGCTGTAATTTCTGTCCTTCAGGGAGAGAGGAAGGTTCTCCTGTATAATTATAGCTGACATTTTGCAGCAATACAAGGATAACTATAGAGAGAAAAATCCTTTCTACAGAATATACATAAAAGCAAAATATATTTTGAAACAGATATGCATAGATGGCTTTTCATCTTCTGAATTCTCTTTAGAAAATACTAACACAATTTGGTAAATATTAAATGAAATTGGAATCATGTAGTATGTATTCATACAATGTTTCCTAATTGATCCCTGACAAATTATACCATGCAATTACAGGTTTATTCATTCTAGAATAAAAACTAAGGATTGCTTAAGAATTTTACCAGTCTCACATTAGAACTAGTAATATATTTTCGTTATTTTTTGATTAGATATTTCAGATTACACATGAAAAATATTTTGCAAGAACAGCGTGATTTCCAATTATCCACAACCCTGAACAGATGAAGGAGTTGTAGACTGTTAAAAGCCATGGAATGAAGAGATTTTGACA
>NW_009934962.1:71206-90182 GCF_000696875.1 Nestor notabilis
AGAAATTTTTCAGAATATAAAACTTATCACTGATGAGAAGATTGTACACACTATATCAAAAAGCTGTGATTGATTTATAGTGGTAAATACTTTTACCAGTTCAGGAATGGAGTTAGCTCTAAACCTGGGAGCTTTGTGTCTGTCTTAGAGCCACCTTGTTTGTTAACTAGCAATGATGGTATCAAAAAGGAGTTCTGCCCTCTCCTTCCCCAGGGTATAAGAACTAAAGCTTTGACTTACCTTCTGTTGCTTTTCTGATTGCCAGTTCAAAAGAATTTTTTTGTTGGTTTTTTGTTTGGTGGTTTTTTGTTTTTTTTTTTTCTTTTCTGATCAATTAATATTTCTTAACCATTTGGGGACTGCAGCTGCTTAAACTTGTGGTGAGGTCCTACCCCACTTACTCATAGTTATAAAAAAATATGGAGGAATAGTTTTTCAGTAGTAGCAGTGAATGGCATTTAAATCTGCTTTGAGTAACTGTGATGCTATCTGTGGTCATAGTCAGTGGGCAAGGAAGAGGGCCCTCCTTCAAAGGATGGTTCAGAGCACTTAGATTTCTGTTTGAAATGTTATTTGAAGAAGGCATTGTCTCTCATTATGGCAGAATTAATTACGGTTACTAGTCTCCTAATCTAGTAATATAAATATCCTCTGATATCTTGCAGAAATCATTTCAAAAGCAGAGAAAATTTAAAGGGGAGAAAAGTAATTTATCAGGCAGAAATTAGGCTTGCAGTCTAAGTGACAGGAACACCTCAGTCTTTGTGCCGAAACTATGATTGAATTGAGGGTTTTATCAATTCATCTGCATGTCGCTAGGAATGTATGTGCTTTGTTAAACACAATGAGCATCACTTTACTAATCTTCGTTATAAAGTGTATATATGAAACGTCTTAAAAATAGAATGTTTGGGCATTATTTAAGGTGTTGTGGAGAATGAAGCTGAAGAGCATTGGGGAGGGATCATGGATCTAGTAGTATATAGATATATTATATGGGTATATTATATTATAAGAATATGAAAGTTGGCAGAACCATCTTATAGTTCCATAAGAATTTTTAAAGAGTAAAAAAAATCAGTGTTAAGACCAAGTATGGAAAGATGATGATGTGTGTTCCCCTTTTTATTTCTTAACTGTTTTCTGCAAGCACTTGTTCATGCTGTCCTTGGAATATGGGAGAGCCATTTTAAGCAGTCACTATCACACAGAAATTTTTGCCCCTCAGGTGTGAGACATTCTGAGTTTTCAGATATGGTCTTAGTCTGTTACAAGTGCCAGGCAGGTTTGTCATCTTAGTAGTAATTTCTAAAGAGAAGCAAGCTTGTTTAGTTAGCATGAAATGAATAGTCCACTAGCAGTTGAAGTATCTCTGAGGGAAGAGAAGAGAATGACAGATGAAATGTGAATACAGTGCTCTTATAATCACTAATATCCTTAGGATAATCAAATAAGAACAAAGAGAAGATCCATACAGAGAACAATACTTAGAGAAAACAGTTAATATCAGGTTGTCTTTTTATTCATACTAGTGGGTACAGTCACCATCAAAACTAGAATTCCACATAGAAATCCATTGGTTCTCAAACCAAGTGAAAACAGAGCAAAAATTAGTTTTCTACCTCTGTGTTTCCAGACTTGCATCTGAAATTACTTGCATCAAGATGCAGCTATCTGGTCAGTTTGCACATACATTCATTTGGTCCGCAGAGTTTACGATCAGTATCATGCTGGCTAGTGTCTGCCCTTTAGGGTACAGGGGAAGAATAGATAACTGCTTTTCAATTAATGGTATCAGGGTTGTGTTGATGCAATTTACTACAGCAGTGTAATCTGAGACTAATATATTCACTGAAAAGCTGTTTTGCATTATATAAGAGTATCAGTATGCTTACATAATACAAATAAAAAAATAAAACTTTCAAATAAATTAGTCTTAGTTCCATGCAGTCTTTCACAAAGTAGTATGGCTCTGAGTTATTTGGAGGAACTTCAAATAAGGTCTACATGTTTGTAAAATATGTGTCTTTGTATATTTTAGGCTTTATTTGTTCCTCTATTGCATGATCTCCTCCATTTCTTGTCATCTTCCCCTGCTTCCTAGGAAGTTGTTGATTTCAGAACAGAAGTGTTGCTTGGAGACAACCCAAAGGTTGAGCTTATATCATAATGGTGTAACTTATTTGATCTGGAAAGGAATCACACCATATTCTCAGGCCATATTAAGTCAGGATTCCATAACTCTTAATTTCTCAAACATGGTTTGGAGAACAAATACTGTGAAGAGTGGTAGAATCTTGATAATAATCCTAAACCACCTTAATTATGTTATCAAACACATTTTTTCATGTCAGTTATTGACCTGGCAGGAAACAATTTACTTTAGAGTTCATTGTAGAAGTTTAGGGAAACAAAATAGATCTTACCTTTCTGGAGTACAGTAAAGAATTGGATATGGCATTTCATTGAGAGAATGTTTTCATAGCACACTTAAAAGGAATATCAAATGCTGCCTGGATACTGCCTTGAATACTGCTTTTGGGAGAGGAAACTGGTGACAAGTAGTGTTCATCAGGGATCCATTTTGGAAATCAGTGTTCTAGAGAAGCACTTCATAACTTTGCATGAAGCACCAGTCTTGTATATTTTTAGGCCACCTATCAAGGAGGGATGTCAGGTGTTGCTTCCAGGTTTGAAAATGCTGTTGAACTTGCTTGCCTAGAGTAAGCAGTCTTTTATTTCCAGCTGGCAACACTTTTTGTTGTTGGGTTTTTTTGTTTGTAGAACGGCAGTTTCATGTTAGTATATAACAGGAACTTTTTGGTACTATATCACAGTGGGATTATTTATCACTTGATCTTTTTATCCTCCTCATTTCTCTCTCGCTTTACTATTATGTCTTTCTGTACTTTTTCTGTCTTTCTTTTCTCCTTCCAGCTGCTCTTTATCCTTCTAGAATTCATCAGTCTTTGTTTCCTCTGTTGGCAATATGTAGAGGGCTCTTCTGTCAGAGCTTGGACCTATACTGTTGAAGATGATGGAGATGTTACATTTTGCTCAGTAAACACAATTCAAAAATAAAGCCATGATAGTACAGAGTGATATTCAAAGGGACGATACTTTGGGTCTTACAAATATCTAGTTCATGGTATCTATGCATGAAATTTCAATCTCTCGAGGTACTGTTTCATAGGAAGTTACAAATCATGTCACTACTGGCAGACTAGGTGATATGGCCAACCACTATGAATTAGCAAGTATGTAAACAGTAGAATATCAATTAGTAAGTGTGGGTCCTGAGATGTCCTGGAACAAACGGCCTTTTTTAAAAACAAAACTGTAAGTTTATGGGTATTAGAATTATGTCAATTCTCAGATGGGTTGTCACTTGCCTCCCTCCCCCCATCTTCATTTGTGTTGGGAGGAAAGTATAAGAACTGTAATGTTTAAGATGATTAAGTAAACCCCCTACAGCTAATATAGACAATGTTCAGAAGTTAAACACAAAATAAAGGGAACTGCTCAGAAAAATCTCTGTGTATTGGAGAAGAGCTAGATTAGATCACAGTTACAGGTTCTGTTTTATTTCAGAAGGAAAAAGAAAATGTTGGTTGGAAGAAATCTGTTTGAATCTGAATCTTGAAAACTGTTTTTAATATTTATTTTTTAAAGTATTTCTTTTCTGTGCCTTTCCCCTTGTACCATGGTAGCCTGGCAGTCCAGAATGTACTTGAAATGCCTTCCCTCACTGCCTAAAATGATAGCTTTTATTTCAGGACTTGGATTATTATTATTTGATCCTATAACCCCTTAAGGCGAGCATTAGCAGCTGGTGTCAGGAAATCCCAATTCCCACTGCCAAGGGGTTAATTGCTTTTTACCGTTTGATCTTTTCCTACCTACTTTATATGCTACCTGACCCTTTTACCATCTCTAGGAAGTACACATACTTTTCTTTGCTGGCCTACTTCCTGAATCTCCCCATAGCTTTCCCCACTGCTGCCTTGTCATTTTCACATTTCATATTTCTCAAAGAAAAAATTGCAGTTGACCTGATTTTTTCCTTCTTATACTTTACAATTTTCTTGTATGAGATGATGTAGTACTGACATGGTATTTCTAGGAACTGAAATAGATATGGTCGACACATGATATATTAAAAATAATAAAAAAACAAGGTTGAATATACATAGAGTTATGAAATTGAACTGCTGATGTATAAAAATGGAATAGCTTTGTTGCATGACAATGATTTTTATGTCTTGTTAAACAATACAGCTAAAGTGTGTGTGGTGGGGGAGAGGAAACCCTCAAATGAAATCAAGATATCAAGATTTTATTGCTAAATTAAATACTTATTTCTCCAAGCAAAACAGATGAGCAGATTTGTCAGAAATTTTTGCTTTGTCAGGGTTTACTCTACATTCATTGAAAATTTTGTTTTCTCACCAGGTTAGAAGCATAGCAGTACATCAATTTCTTTAAGGCTGCTTGGTTTAAAAATAACAATTTTATTTATATTTTCTTCATATTCGAAAAAGCTAGAATTCAACATGATGTTCTGCTATAGGGTGCTTTTTGAAATCTTTTCAAATATTTGTAGTTGCAAGGCAACTTGCTGGTATTTTTGTAACATACTTCAGTTGCCTTAAAAGTGAGAAAATATTCAAAATAATTTAAGAAAATAAAAAAACCTATTTTCTAGATTTTAATTGTTATAATTCTGAGAAATACTTATTTGGTGGATTTTTAATGCCTGTAGGAGAATGGTCTTCAGTATAGAAAAAGTAGTTTAGATGGGGGGGGGGGAAACCATTCTGCCAGTGCTAGAAATTACAGGCATTCCACTGTATCTGTGTCTCTCAGTAAATTGGTCTCAATTTTCAATTTTTTTCCTCCAGTTTGAGATTTTATGAAATTTCTTCCATGAAGATTACCTGGTCTGACAGAATGGGAACTTACACACACATCAGGTGTTTTCCTTCAGCAGGGTGGTTAGGTCTTGTCACTAGTCTTTCACACTACCTGTTTTTCACAACAGCAGTAGTTATTTGGTTCTCTTGAAAACCTGAACATTCAAGTTTGAAAAAAATGCATTGCTAAGTTAGAACGTTATTATTTAGGAGGAAGTGAGAGGCAGAGAAAGAAGCATGTAAAAAGTTAGTGCATTCATGTGAGATTTATTGACTTCAGAAAATAGATTAAAAATAAGAAGAAAGTTTTAGCTTTTGTGGATCATTGTGTTTAAAAGCTTAACTGTATTGTGCTAGTCCTTTGAAACATTCAGTAAGACTGCAGATCTTTCAAAATATAACTTGAAGCAAAATTTACATGCTCTTGAATTTTATTATGAAGATATAAACCTGTGAATATCATTTGAAAATTCACATGGGAGTTATGAACTCCACAGACCTTATGCTGGTGAATTTTGCCTCTTTTGAATTAATTTATCTCCATCTCAGCTATAATTTGCTTCCTCTGCAGGGAAAGGAAATACTACTTTGTCACCTTAGAGAGGACTGTCATTTTCACCCTGGCAATTGCCTTTAAAAGGCCATACTCTTCTCAGTAATGCAATTGTCTGTCCTCTCTTCAGTGCTGACCTTTCTTCCAGCTCTCATTCAGTGGTCAGCGTACATGGATTCTCATTCAGGTGCTGCTATGCTAGAGCCTTCTAACACAGGGACTGAATAGTGCCTTAAAGAATATATGGCATTTTTAGGGAGTTGAGAATTTCATTAAGCTTGTGTACTGCCTGCAGCACTTTGTCTCTTTAAAAGACAGAAGGTTCTATATAGTAGGGTCCTTTCCATTTTGGCTACTTCACAGTATGAGATTGAAGGAAGAAGTGGGATGCATAGGTATGTGGGATCATTGTTTTATACTAGCTTTCAGAATGTTGGACAAGTCAGACCTGGATCTCTCCCAAGATGAAAGTTAAAAAGAAGTAGCGGTTAAGTAAAGCTTTTTATTATTACTTACGTATTTCTAAGGAAGGAATCTTGAAAATAGTAATGTTTTTGGAAGAAGTTGCCGTGTGGTGTTGATAGGTATGTCTGGTATTTTCCATAGATTCTAAGAGTGTCTGGAAGTAGACTTCTTCATTGTGAAAGCAAAAAAACCCATTAAATACCATCTTACAACCATTTCTGACAGCCAGAAAAAAAAAAAAAACAAACCACCAAAAAAACCCCCAAAACAAAAAACCAACAAAACCCCAAAAAACATAAAACCAAAAAAAAACCAACAAACCCACCCCAAAAAACCAACAAAACCCAAACCCAATCCAAAACAATAAAACAAAACAACTTGTTCATAAATAAAATAGGTAACTCTGACAATGTAATCCCCAGCTTAGAAATATTGTCATCTGGGCTGTCTAAGCAATGGGTCAAAATCAGGCTTCTAGTACCTTCCTAATTCATTATCCTGACTTTTATCTTGCTACATAAAAATAAGTAGCCTAATTTCCCTTAGACATCTATAACTTTTGCTGTTAGAGAGTGCAATTGCTGTATCTTCAGATCCTCTGTGGTTATCAATGTATTTTCTCCTCAAAATGTAAACTGAGAAGTATAAGTGGTAGAAAAAATGTGGGGAAAATAGAAATATTTCAACTTCTTGATGCAATATTTCATATCTTTCATGTTGATGTAACTCAGTAAAATTGTTTATTAAATTTCTTTTCCAAAGGGCGAACTTAAGACTTCATTTTCTAGAAATTATTATAAACTGGTCTGAAATGTTGCAACAAAAGTTATAATGGAGAGCTTTTTTTGACTGATAAAGCCAAAATATAAAACAATAGCAAGTTAGCTATTTACAGAAATGTCTTCTCAGTCCCTAGGTTGTTTTTTTCAGTGGCACAGAGCTATTCCCTTTCAGAAAGCCGAGTATAGGGAGAGATTTGCAAAGTGTCTGGGAAAGCTTTCTTTGCGTTTGGGAAGTTATCAGAGGTGAATACCCCTCCCACTGAGCTCCTGGCTCTTAGCTAAACCAGAACTGCAAATGGATTAATGGTAAACTATCCTTTAAATAAAGGGCAACTGAATGACCTACTTTTCTCATCTCTTTAGCCTTCATATGAGAACACAGTACACAAAACACTGCTGGGTTGAGGAAAAAGAGGTGCAGTGAGGTGCAGTACTTTTCCACTGTATGTTTAATCTGCTCTTCTGACTTCTTCCTTGGACCTTGTCAAAACGATTTTAATTATGTATTTATTTTTGCTATAGTAGCAGGTAGCAAGCTACAAGATCAAGATACTTGCCAAAATCTCTGAGTTTTTGTGTGCTTGAAAGCCAAGGACAAACATACAGGATATCCATGGACTGTAAACCTCTCTATTGTGTGCCACATTTACAATGCAAGCTATTACCTGAAGTGTCTTGTAGCTATTCCACTTTTAAACTTGACTGTGACCTTTTATTATTTTTGTTCCCATGACCTCTTTACCCCTCTTGTCCAATTTGAAGGACGTCATATCTGACTGTCACCAAATGGTTCCCAGTACTCGGAACTAGACTAAATGTTAGAAAATAAGAGCAGCTAATTAAAAATCTGTGGTGTTGACATCTGTTTAATATATGCAATATTTTGAGAACTTGGTAGCAGACCACCTTACAGTAGCAAAGGTCTAAGTCAGACTGTTTAAATAAAGTACTAATGAAGTACAGCGATATGGTTGTAAACTTGGACCTGTTCCAAATGGAGTCATAAAGTGTGCTAATTGGTTCTGAGAATTGGAATGCAGTAAAAGTCAAATTTTACAACAGTGACTATTATATGGTAGAATTAACTTGGCTACTCTGGAGGTTTTAAATATACTTAGCCATTAAATGACAAAGTCACAAGATTATAGGGAATTTACTTGACTAACAGAGAGAGTGACATATCCGTTTTCATCGTTGAAGATTAAGATAACAAGAACAACTTAATTAACGTAATTAGTTAAATGAGAACATACAATGCTATTTGTTTGAACAAATTCAGAGACCTACAGGTTTGATTAGGCAATGTGTTGGAACATTACCAAAAATTTAAGTAATGATTTGAGTCGCTTGTTAATATATCAAAATATAATTAGTTATACTACCATTATTTAATGCACCTTAATTTCATTAAATTCATTAAATTAAGAAGCATAGAGATTAGCTTTTATAGTGTTGAAACATCTATAATTTTTAAGACTATGGAATACAAAATCATTTGGCATCAAAGTAATCTCAGTGAAATGCATCGCGATATCACATCTATTCAATAGATTTCAGTAAATTCTAAACTAAAAGGAATTGCTAAAGGGTTTCTACTTCAGTAGCTACTGTTACTTGAGGCACTCAATTTTCTGTGGCAGCAACATCTCAATCCATTCAAACCTTTTTTCTACTGAAGTTATAAATATATTGCTGGGGGTTTATACATATTTTTTATTACAACTTAATTAAAATGCCACCATTTATGCAATCCTTTCTGCATGTGTAAGATAATGATTATTGGAATCTGAAAGGAACAGACAAGTCAGTAAGTCATTGTTATGCCAATTCACTGTAGGAGTCTTATCAGTTTAGATCACTGCCTGCCCAGTCCTATATCCTTTCTGACAATGGAAAATACAGACTTGGAAGGAAACCAGAATACCAGTCACTGGACTGTTATACTAAAAGTGGTAGACAGGGAACATTTGGTTGCTCCCTGTTATTCTCTGAGTTCTAACCTGAATGACTTCTTTAACGTGAAATTCAGTGTTAGTAGTTTAATTAAAGCTAGCTATATTCTATCTAGTCTGTTCAGGTGGTAGCTCAGCGGTCAGAATTGGAACAGAACTCTGCTGCACTTTATAGAATCTGTTACCTATGAAGGTGTCTGCTACTAATAACCTGTTTCTGAATGCATAAGAACTGTCAGGTGTGGACAAAATAGATGCTGGTGGAGGAAGGCAAGTAGCAGATTCAAGAAAGTATTTTTCTTTGAGTCTCTAATTTCTCCGGATCTGAAGTAAAACAATTTAGAAGAATACAATTCAAACAGTGAATTGAAAAATCTAAAAAGAGACAAGCATTGTATTCAGTTGTCGTCTTAAGTTGTACTGAAGCAAATGAAAAGATAGCTGTAATAGACCATTGCCATTAATAATTCAATTGGAAACAGGTGTAACATCTGAATATTTAAGCTGCACTAAGATTGTGTTAGTCTAGTATCAATCAACAGCTGCGGAGTAATTGCTCTTTTAAAATGTAGTTATAAAATTGTTGGTAACAATAACAGTAAGCCAAAGCTATGACAATGTTGCTAATTTGGTACTTGGATCACCCACAGATGCTCAGAAAGGTGAGTTTTTCATTGGTAACTGAATTTGTGGGTAGCTTTTTTGCCAACATGTTACTGTAGAAATGATCAACTAATAAAATGTGTTGATTTAGACTACTAAATGTAGATAAAAGCTTACCTTTTTGATGTACTAAACTGTCAGAGTAATATGATGTGAAACCTTGTCTTTGAGCCTTTTGTTTTTAAAGGACCATATTTGCATTTAAACATTGAAGAGCTAAGTGGAAGCATTGTAAAAGGAACCTGATTCACATCAGATTTACTATAAGGAAAAGGTTATATGAAGTTTATACTATTCTTGAGAGGTGCTAAGGTAGCAGATGCAAAATTACTTTTAACAGTGTCATGTACTGCTAGAGAATACAGTATAAAGCTGGATGACATCCGTTGTTCCAGGTGTGAATAAAAAAAAAAAAAGAGAAACGCAAGTTCATTGAGCTATTTATGGAAAGGTCTGGAAGGAATCTGTATGTTTTAGAGTGTGAATTATTTTGAACTATGTACTTAAAGTGGCTTCTGGAGGAAGTCAGGAGAAAAACACATTACTAAGGTCTCATGTTTTTCAGCAATGCGGTCATGAGAAACTAAACACGGGAGCTTGGAGGGGTGAAATGGCGTAGTAGTGACCTTTTTACAGAAAAGATGCATTGTTCAACTAATCCTTGTCCTTTTGTTACAAAATGAAACCTATGCATTCATTTGCCTGTCTGGCACTAAAATGGAAGAAGAGAACCTTGGTTAATTCAAAATGCGTATTTGTATTAACTGGTTTGTTAGTATGTCAGAGAGGCAAGAATGGTTATAACGTGATTGGAAGAACTATGTATTAATTTTCTGAGAAACACAGAGACTCAAGTTGTTGAGTCTAAGCTATGCAGATCCTTATTGAAGCTGGAGTTATCCGTGATAGGATATAGGTTGATTTACTGTTAAGAGTATGTAGGATAATGCAACTGTTATTTATTCTGTAGTATCATGGGCCACAAAGTATTTATTCATTTCCAACTTGAACTTAGTTGCATAAACTTGTAAATGAGTATAAAGTAGAAAAGACATGATTACAGGAACTAATGCTTCATTTTACCTTAAATGCTGCTACATCTTGCACTGTCCTAGTCATCAAAAAGAAAACTTAGTGCTGAGATCCTGTGTTAATTTGGTTTCAAAAATAAACTGTTAAGGACAGAAAGTGTTAATATTTCAAACCAGTGGGTTCCCCAGGATTGCTGCATTGTTCCAACTGCTGTTCTGGGAAAACTGAGAAACTAATTGCTACCATGTTTTCACCTCAGTGATAAGAAATGTTGAGAAAGCTGTTTAGGAATTCTCTTCTTCACTATTAGTTTGTTTCTCACTCAGACTACATTGCCTGGCTTAAACACCCGTTTGTCCTGTGAACACACATTTGTAAGCAGCTTTCTGTGTCTAGCATAATCCTACTTAGTTTACCATCTTAATTTGACTACAGGAATCACAGGAAGTATTATACAATACTTTAAATGTTACCATTTTTTTACCATTCAAAATACAATGTCATTGTGCATTACTCCCAGTTTTTCACTTTTGGTAAACTGTATCAATGGATTCTATGATACAAAAGCAAGCATCTGTGAACTTAATCTTTGTAGATAAGTTCACAGCTGCTCTCACTTACTGCATTTGCATCATCAGGTGAATGCAACTATAGGAGAAAAAAGGTCAGGTAGCATCTGGGTAAATATCAGTGAAGAAAAGAGACAGGAAGAATTAAATCTGAATTTCTAACCTTAATGTTAAGTTACTTTGAATATATATAACTATATATAAATCCTCTTCGGATTGTTATATTTCAGGAACTTTATTTCAGCTAATTCTCCTGCAAAATAAACTCTGTGGTTTTGAAGAAAAGGCTGAGGAAATGCATCTCTATATTGCACAGAAGTGATACTGTTTTTCTTTCTGATGTCTTTTTATCTCCTATCCCGCACTTTTGTTTTCCTTTTCCTCTCAGGCTACAGATACAGTGCAGAATAGCAATGAGGCAAAATTCAGCATAAATTAAGGCAGTCATCTGCAGATAACTGCTTTGGTCTCCAATCAGCCAGAGAGTGTTATTTATTTTTTTGCTATTCCATTCTCTGTAGATTCCATATGAGCCAATGTCTATTCTCCTTTAGCATGTCATGGTGTTACGTTTTCTTCCATGGAGAGAGAAGGAAATACTGGGAGTACAGCTTCTCTTGTGTCTAGCTTTCTCTGTTTTCTGTTAAAGATATTTAGTGAAAGTTTAAGGATTCAGGGCAGTTAGTAAAACTGCAGATCCTGCATAAGCCTCACATTTGCCCATTAAAAGTCCATTAGTAGCCATGTGTGCTGAAGAAGTAACGAAACTTATTCAACTAGTTTCCTCAATCCATCCTGAAGGATTTAATGTTCTATATGCGTTGTGATAGGTTTCTACCAGTGTTAACCACTGAGTGTAGTTTGACTGGCCCAGGTTATGGTGGCTTTGCTGTGCAAAACCAGAAGGGTAGCATGCTCTATATGATGTATTGGATTGCCTGTATACAAATAGCAGATCTGATAATGACATTGGACCTATCATCAGACTTGTCGCTGTGGGCAGAATTACATTTTTTTAAGTACAGTGAATTCCTTGGTCATAAGAACCCAAACCAGAGCAGAAGAAAAGTCTTCTGAAGTGTAACTTCAACTAAAGGGGAACATGACTTTCACTGGGGACATTGTCACTGGAAAGCTCGTGCTTTGTCATGGTGATGGAGATGTTCTCCAGCAGTGGACAGGGCAGGATCAGGCACCATTCATTTTCCTGGTAATAATTCATTTTCTTCCTTTTTGCATACCGGGTCCTAATAACTGAAAACGTAGCATGGCTCGTTACTGAGACTGATCTCATAGTTAGGAGCATAGCCGAGGTAATCTGGGAGTTAAATCCTTTAGGCTGTGAAAATACTTGCTATCTAGCAAGCAGGGTTTTGGTACTTGTAAGCAGCTGGAGGAGTCAAGGGGGAATTAGTAGAAGAAACAAAACAAAAAACAAGTCTTTTTATTTTATTTTTATTTTCCTACATTTCTCAGCCCCTCTGAATCTTTACTAAAGGGAAAATGCCTAGTTAGTCTTGTCCTCTACCTGCCTAGAGTCCTTTGCTGCCCCCTGATGTTTCCTTTATTTTTTTTTTCTGTGTACAAAATTAAGGTTGAAAACAATTTGCCCCTGATCTAACTGGTCTAGATGATGTCCAGAGGTCCTTTCCAACCCTAATGATTCTATGACCTGTAAGTTTTAAATCAACCTCTAAATGACTTGCTTCCTAGAAAAACCTCTGTCCTCTAGTGCAGTTAATAGGGATAATATTTTGATATATCTGCATAATATTTTTCCTCTTCAGGATGTATGTTTTCATGTAAGTACTGTAAGAAGGCATAAACTTGCAAATTTCAGCCAAAATCCTGAATTACATTCAAATAAATAAAAAAGCAGTCTTTCTTTCATGAGATAATTCAGTCTGTCATAAGAAAAAACATACGAATTGTAATCTAGTGCCCTAAATCTTTCCATGATAAACATTAGGACCGACATAGTAACTACAGTTGACAGGTGCTCAGTTATTAAGGTACTTTGAATGTTTTTGTGGCATACACTAAGATATTTATAGTTACTTGATGAAGTAAAAAGAAAATAACAGTTTCAGTCAAGATTTCATTCTACAGTCTTTAGGTGCTCTACAGGTAATTGTTACATCTACCTGTCGGAGATGGTGCAATGTGATGGAAAGCCTAATATATAGAAAAGGACTTATGTTTTTCTCCAGAAGTTCTCAAGAAAGAAGGTGCAGGAAAAAAAAGCTGTCTTTGCACATAAATGGACTTTGACTCTTCTATTTCTCTTTGGATAGAACACTTGCTAGAGATCACTACTACTTTGCAGCTACTATTATGGTTGTGAAATAGCTATCTTTTTGAATGAGAGGTCAGAAACAGCTTGAAGTTAGCATTCGTTTTCATATGCTTTCTAGTTACATAAGATTGTGGCGATGGGGAAAAAAAAACCAAACCTCTGGATAAGAAGCTTTACAGATACCTTAAAGTTTGAATGTGAAAACATCCTAGTTACTTACAGTTCTGACTTTCAAAGTGTGGCATGTTGACCCTGGCTGGCTACCAGATGCCCACAAAAGTCTCATAGGTCGAGATAAGGATAGGGAGATCACTCAGTAATTACTGCCATGGGCAAAACAGACTCGACATGGGAGAAATAATTTATTACTAATCAAATCAGAGTAGGGTAATAAGAAATAAACCCAAAATCTTAAAAGCACCTTTTCCCTACCTCTTTCCTCTACCCAGGCTTAACTTTACTCCTGAATTCTCTACCTCCTCCCTGCCAGCAGCGCAGGGGGACAGGTAATTGTGGTTGTGGTCAGTTCATCACATGTTGTCTCTGCTGCTCCTTCCTCCTTAAGAGAAGGACTTTTCATACTCTTCCCCTGCTCCAGTGCAGAGTCCCTCCTCCAAGAGACAGTTCTTTGTTAACTTCTCCAGTGTGAGTTCTTCTCACAGTCTGCAGTTCCTCATGAACTTCTCCAGTGTCTGTCCCATCACTGGCTCACAAGTTCTTCCAGCAAACTTGCTCCACTGTGGGCTCTTCTCTCCAGAGGTCCCCTGGTCCTGTCAGGAGTCTACTCCAGCATGGGCTTCCCACGGGGTCACAACCTCCTTCGGGCATCCACCTCCTCTGACATGGGATGTAGGTGATAGCTGCACCACCATTAATCTCCATGGGCTGCAGGGGCACATCCTGCTTCGCCATGGTCTTTATCATGGGCTGCAGGGGAATCTCTGCTCCAGTGCCTGGGATACCTCCTCCCTTCCTTCTTCACTGATGTTGGTGTCTGCATTGCTGTTTTTCTTACATATTCTCACTCCTCCCCCTGGCTGCAATTGCTCCTAGGCAGTAATGTTTTCCCCTCCTTAAATACATTGCTACAGGGGCACTACCACCATTGCTGATAGGCTTGGCCTTGGCCAGCAGTGGGTCCAATCTTGGAACTGGCTGGCACTGGCTTTAGGGGACACGGGAAGTTTCTAGCAGCTTCTTACAGAAGCCACCTCTGTAGCATCCCTCCTTTCCCCCTCCCACTACCAAAATGTTGCCACGCAAACCTCATACACAAAGACTTTTGGTTTTGAGCAAACATGTGTGTAATACTTCTTTAAAGGGTGCACAGCTACAAATGGCAGTGTTTGTCGTCTCCTAGTCTGAGCAGATGTTCAAAGGATAAAATACCAGATAAATTAAATATATTAAATCACATTTTTTATTGATTCATTACAAGCCAAATTCAGTAATGTTATATTAATTCATATACCTGATGATTAAACTTGATTAAATTAATTTTCTATTTTTTATGTTTAGTTAAGTCTATGAAATGACAGAAGGAAATACAGTAATTGGGACAAGAAGGAAATTTATATTATTCTGCCCTAGGATGAAATTTTGTCTCTTCCCTTAGTCTTTGTGAGCTTGCTTGAGTGGCATAGAATGAAAATTAAAGTTGGTCTTCAACTTATATACTTATCTTGCTTCCTTTCTTAGCTGTATTTCCTTTCTAGAACCTGTCATCTAGGTGTTTCCTCAGTTCTTCATAAATATATCTTCTTCACACCTACATATAAGACAGTTGTCTCCTTCCCTTACTTCCATAAGTATTTTCCTTTCTTGTTTTACAAAATTCAGCTCCTTATCCATTTTCTCTTACTTAGATTCCCTTCATAAGGATGTGAATGTTTCCATGCTATTTGATTAACAGTCTTAGCAAACTTCCTTAAATTTGCAAATACACTGGGAGCATGTCATTGGTTGTTTGTGGGAGGGGTGATGGTGGTGTTTGTTGGGGTTTTTTTGGCTCTTTTGTCTTTAACCTCAGATTTATTGGAATGTCATTCTGAACGGTCCAGTATTGTTATTGTTCTTGTAACCACCCCTTAAGTACTGGAAAGTTATGGCCCCACTAAGCCTTCTCTTCTCCAGGCTGAAAAGATATAACTCCTAGGTCTTTCCTCAAAGGGCAAGTTCTCCAGACCTTTGGTAAACTCTGTGGCCCTCCTCTGGACCCTATCCAGTCTTTTTTGATTTGTGGGGACCAGAACTGAACATAGTACTCCACCTACAGCCTGACAAGTGCTGCGTAGGGGGGTCAGCAGCTGTATTCTCATTGTTCGCCTGCTGAAGCAGATTGTGTTGTTGTAATGTTTCTGTGGTGAGAGGTGAGTAATAATGGGCTTCCAATGACCTGTTATGAGAAAAAAGTTTATAAATTTAGCTATCAGTGTAAGTCTATCTAACTTGGTTTCCAAAACCAGGATTATTTTCAGTTATGAAATACTTATTAATTCTGCACTATAACTGGGTCATATATATGTATGAAGGGGAAATACTGTTGTAGGTATAAAAATAAGTGTATAGCACTTAGATTGCATGGTGACTCTTGCTCTATAAATAACTTCAACAGGAGTTAACATATTTCAGGTGTAAGTGGAAATATATCTGAAAATGAAGTGAGGTGACCAGAAATAAAAGTGGAGGAGCCTGTCTAATAAGAAAATACTGGGCAGGATAGAAACTGCAAAGTTTCACAATCTTGTGTGAACAGTTAGAGAAGTAAATAAAACTAGAGAGGAGTTATCATAGCGGTCAACATTAATCTCTGCTAAAAGACCTATTTCTAGTACCACGGAATGGTTTTATATTCCAGCAGCACTGGGGCAATCACCAGCATTACTGATAAATTAGATCAGGCTATAAGTTCAATCTACTTTGTGATGAAGTCTGCAGCTAAAGGAGTAAATGTTCCAAACTTTATTTCTTTTACAAAGTCATAGGGTATTGCTGAGTCAGGCATTTGATTTTTGAGTTATTAGTTGAGTGCGGTTATCTTAATCCTCTCCAGAAAACATCATAAGATACAAACAATGTATTTCTGATACTTAAGGATGTTTTTAATAAGCTCATAAACAGTCATACAAGATCGCCATAAAAATACTTGCCTAGGCTTGTACCAGTTATGGCTTTGTTAATGTTTAGCACCACAGCAATGGTAGAGAAGACGAACACTGACAGGAAGAGAAAGAAAATGAGAGCTGTGAGACAGAAAAGAAACGGGGTTTTTTTTAATTGAGAAAAGGAGAAAAGAAAAACACTTTCAAAATTTTTAGAGTAGTTTAGGAGAGTAAAATTTATAGATTCTTTTCACTATCATTTTAAGAACGTAAACTTTGCCACCATGTATTATTTATTAACGAGATGTAGGACTAACATTACGTTGTGCTATTCCTATGTGCTTCAGGTTGTATCAGATCAGTTTTTATTTCAGTATACAGGCAGAGGAAATCCTAAAATAAGTTCAAAGCTTTTAATTTTTTGTTAATTTTTTTTCAGCCAATGAGCAGTAAACGCAGATCCAAGGTGAGACATGCTTGTTTATGAGGTGGGGTTTTTTTCTGTTTAGCTTGAAGGCAGAAGGTTACATTTGTGGCTAACTCATTTGATACTGATATTAATGCTGGCACATGTGTATTGAGCACCAGCTCAGTGGCTATCTAATAAGTATGTATGTATGTCTGTATGTGTGTGTGTGTACATATGTCTACATGTTACCTTTCTAGCAAATATTCAATACTATTTAGCTAATTACTGAGCAGATCTCTTTTTCCTTTATTCTTCCTCAAAACAAATAATTCACTGTAGGAAGCTTAGTAATTGCTCTGAAATTGGATGGACAGAATCATTCATACTCAAACACTAGCTCTTCAGTTCCTGTCAGCTCTGGGTCTTTGTTTAATCGATATGTTTAGCAGTAATACAGGATGAAACGGTCAGGACTGTGTTGGCCAGTCAACAACAATTCTATATATGGAATTTGTAAAATTGAGAATTGATTTTGTCCCAATGTGGGATGTTTAAAATAAGTGAATTAAAAGGTTGATCTGCACTGTGGAAAACTTCAACTTAGATACTACTAGCAGGATCCAGACCAGTTTTGGTTTCTTTTCCTTCCTAGGTTATAGTGGGAAATGTAAAGATAAGGACAGCTGCAAATCTAGGAAATGCTTAAGATGATGATGGGGACAGATATTTTTGTCGTCTTTGTTTTTGAAGTTAAAGGTCATATGACTGAAAATATCCTGCCTGGCTTCAACAATGATTTGTAATTTTTGGCATCAGGGGTAGTGATACATATTTGAAAATTGTACTGCTTTATAATACGCTAGTCCAGACATACATGTGAAAAGAGAGATATAGAATGTCAGGAATCTTCTATGACCCTTTGTGAAATTGTGAATTTTTTTTTTTGGGGGGTGGTGGTGGTGTTTGGTTTGGGTTGTGTTTTGTTTTGTTTGGGTTTTTTTTTTTTTGTTTTTTATTTTTACAAAGTTAGATTTGCAGAGACAGCTTAAATATCAAAAGTTTTTGTAATAATTCCTTTAATTATAAAACTGTCTATAATAAGCTGCTGTTTACTGGCTGCTCTTCTATTGTTTAAAGCATATTTTTTCATCAAATTTTTGTTAAAATATTTAAATGTAAGTCAGAAAAATAACTTTTCCAATTAAGTCATATATAATTCCTCTTTTTACATACAGATTTTCAAATATTTTTAATTGTGTCTTCTTCAACAAATGGAAAAATACCACATACGTTTTCCCAAAGCATCTTGCAGCCCAGTGCTCAGTCTGATACCGTTAGAAATACTCAGAGTGCAGGGCTCAGTTAAGTTGTACTATCTCCTAAGGTCTAGGATTTGTCCTCAGGGATTCAAATATGTAATTTTGGTTAACCCATATGAGGAAGGTGCTAAAATAGATTCTGGTTTTGTCCAAAACTATGTGTGCTGCTTTGTTCCCAATCTAAGGAACAGACCAAGCCCGCATATAGTTTCTACTTAAAATTAGTATTCAAGGCGTTGAAAGAATGAATAAGGAACCTGATATATAAAATAATAGTGTTAATATATTAAAGAAAAATTATAAGGATGGCAATTGACACTCCCCCCCCCACCGCCCCCTAGTACCAAGCATCAAATAATTTTCAAATTGTGTGCTACTAATGCCGACCCTTAACACAGAGCTACTAAAAGCATGAGCCAGAAGTTTGGAGTTGGGGCTGTACGTTGCTTTTGGATTTTTTGGGTGTGTGTGTGCTGTATATGCTGCTTTTCTTCATTTTTTGCTTTTGTGGGGTTTTTTTATTTGGGTTTTGTTTGAGTTGTTTTGGTTTTCTGGTTTGGGTGTTTTGTTTTTTTTTTTTAGGTGAACAACTTAAAGGTCACTGTAGCAATAAAGTTTGTTCCTATGGAACAATTTAAACAGCTAACTCCTTAATGCCTTGCCTCCCTCCTTTTGTTCTGTACATTCCAGTGACTCATACAGTCTTTCAGCACAGCCAGAAATCAAACAAAAAGGTCACTACCTGGGTTACTTGTTTTTTGCTCCTCCATCCAGTAGGTCTGCCTGCTGCATTACATTGTCAAAGTTAGCCTTTCTATTGACAAGCATATAGATTTCCTGATTAATGTACCTCTGTTTTATTGGCTTTTACTACAGGAGACATAATTTTAATGTTTGTATGATCAATAGCTCCATCAACACC
>NW_009934962.1:90198-92088 GCF_000696875.1 Nestor notabilis
TGCACAGCTCTTAACTATGGGGAGTTGTATATTTCTTGATAAATACTACAGGGAAGTTGTAAACATTAGAAAAGCAAAGAAAACTGATGTTCTCTGTAGAAATCCTATTGTATTTCACCCCTAGGAAAGAATACAAAAACTTTCAAGTAATTCTCTATAGAAAAGGCAACCGACAGGCACTAACTCTCTGGGCTGGAATAGAAATGTATGGGAAGTAATTACTTTTAGAATTCCCATTCTGTAGTCACTTCATCTCAAATGCGTAAATACTGATAAGAGATGTTACGGCTTTCATTCAGTTTTAGATTAAGAAATGACATTTTAAATACCCTTAGTTAACTCCATTAGAGGAATGGAATTCTGTGACTGTCATGGATGTTTCTAGACTTGCAGCTGTCCATAAATGACACAAGATACCTGAAGGTGTCTACATAAAATGTACCTGAAGCAGGGTTTTTTTTTTTTTTTTCAGAATTGTAATGGGCTTTACAATCTCCTGTTTGTTGCCAAATAGTTTTGCTTTTTCCTCCTGACTGCCCACCTACTCTGTTTCTGCCTTTCAAAACCAGAGAAGGAAAAGAGATCTTTTTTCAACTCAGATAAAGTAGTAAACTCATTTTTTTTTCTTTTTTAGCTTTGAAATTAGATAACTGAGAGAATGGTAATAAATTGTGCCATTTACCAGAAACTTTGTCTAAATATTTTTTTCAGATTAGATTCCTTCATTTCATTGAAGTCTATATTCCCCTTTGGTTAACTAATTTCCTTGATTATCTGAAGGACCTATCTCAGTGGCATTTCTCAGTATATCAGAATGTTCTTGTGTTTGAATGTTCTCATGAAGAATGTAATTTTGTATGAATGCCCTAGTTAAATCAGTGCTGGCTTATCCTTACAGGAAGATAATGGCTATTTATCAGATAATTTATGCACTATATTGCTTACAACCTGTTCTTTCAATCAGGGATCAGAACAAAGGCTATATATCTTAACAGACCATGTATCCATTGTTAATTAAGAAAACAGAATGATGAAGTGAAAGATGCTGCAAATTTACCATCTGTTGAAAAGCAGGTACTGTTCCCTAAACTTTTTCTGAATAAAGACTAAAACTGTACTAGCACACACATACACACACACACAAACACACACACTCCCCCCGCAGTTTCCAAGCCTACAAAAAGTTCTGATCTTTCAGAACAAATTTCAGACACTGGAGTGCTTCCTACTAGCATTGTCACATCCCAGTGGATGAACCTCTAAAGCAAAAAAAGTATCAGTGAAATGATTAAATCCACTGAAATTAGAGCTATGAAAATCACTGGATAAGGTGCCAGTGATAGGCAGCTAAATCATCTGGTATACAGAATTAGACAGAGATGAGGTAAGTAATCAAGACATGTATTCCTGAAATAATTCACCAAACTGATGTCACACAAATCTAGAGGTATTTGTGCCCCTGAAGTTCAAGTAGCAGTAGTGAATGTTTGGCCAAAGCAATAATATGATAGTATATGTAGATGCTGACTTCTGGTATGTATCTCTATGGTTGATTTTCATAGAATCAAAGAATGGTTTGTGTTGGAAGAGACTTTAAAGATCACCTAGTTCCAAGCTCCTGCATGGACTGGGACACCTTCCACTAGACCAGGTTGCTCAAGTTCCATCCAACTGTTTTGTTAAGGACTCTTGTATATTAATCTTTACCTGAAACAGTAACATAGAGTGATTGAGTCCAGGTTTCAAGAAGCAATGACCCATTTTGGACTTGGGCATCTTAGTTAACTTCCTTGTGATCCATATGATTTTCTGTTACATGAGAGTAATTTTGTTCCTATTTGAATGCGTAAAAAAAAAAAAAAATCTGCTTGGGTAAGTAAAAAATCAACA
>NW_009934962.1:92119-111886 GCF_000696875.1 Nestor notabilis
ATCCCCCCCCCCCCCCCCCCGCGACTGTTTCACCTTGGCCATTTTTTATGATCCCCTCCAACACAGGTATCAATCAGAAAGATTTAATGGAAGAAACCAGCTGCCTTTTTTTCATGAAGGAGAATATACTCCCCTGTAAACAGTTCTAGCAGAATTCAGGAAAAATGGTACTTAAGTCTCGTTATCAGGATTGGTCATTTATCCATCTTTTAGCCTCAGGGTTCTCCACAATTCAGCTTTAGCTTTCTTCTCTTTTTTAAGCAATCACTATAGCAACCTAGTGTTATCTGATGAACAGCTCACACAAAGGGCAGATACCCATACATGCAGCACGAGATTAAGAACAAAAAACCCCAGAGAGCTAGATATACAAATTAACTACTATATTAGTCTGTCACACAGAAGATCTGAACCCAAACTGTGTTTTTTAAGTTTGTTAGCAGGGCCAAATTGTGAGCTGTCATCCACCTTGGTAGACATTTTAGCTCGATTGGTGGTTTCTCCTGTAAAGAAGTCTCTGGCTGAAATAGCAGTGTAGCTGGTGGATTCTATGACACATGAGAGCTGTACGAAAAATCGATAAGGTTTTAAACACTATTTATAACCTTTTATTTATGAGCAATGCAGTGGCATGGGTATTGTAGGGGTAAAATTTTGTATGTTTTCTTGACAGCTGTGTTTAGCCAAGGAAAGATGTGTGGGGACAATTTGAAATGAGGAGAGGTAGGCTTTAGACAAGTTGTAGGTGAAGGCTTGGATTTGAACTTAACTAGAAGGCTCCACAGGGTCTGGCAGACTGTGTCTACATTTAAAACTTCCATATCATAATACGTGGATTCCAGTGACTCAGTTCTTCAATCTTTTTTCTTGTTGATCAGTCCTTAACTAATATTAATTGTAATGAAAGACCACATTGGAATGGAGTGGCATGCAAAGGGCAAAGATGTGCTGCACATCTCAAGACCCAGATCTGCAGAGTAAATGAAGCAGTCACAGGCTGTTTTATGAATTAATCACTTCAAGAAAAGGTTTGTTGTAATCAAGGAATTTGGTTTCACATGTCAGTTGCAAAATAAATCCTTGAAAATTTCTATATAATATGTGAAAAGAAAGAGGAATGTTAATGTGCTCTGTCTGCTATTTTGGGCTAATGTGGAGCCCCCTGTCTCTGTGGTGCCACTTCTCTGTGTAACCGGAAAAGCGTGAAGAGCACATTTTTCACTTCTTACTATGAAAGAGGGGACATGTTTTAAATAGCACTTTTCAAGAAATGCTTTTTACTTGCTTTCATGTTGAGTGCCAGAGCTCTGCTTGTACACATGCCTCGATTGCAAAGTAAGGTTAATTGTACCTCATCCTTCATCTTCTGAATAGATGTTATTTTACATCGATTTATACTGGTATTTTTACTGATGGAGGTCATTGTATTCTTCAGCCTAGCAATTGTCAATTTACTTTTTCTATCCTCACTTCAGGCTCTAAAAAGGCTAAGGAATTTAGCGAAATTCTCCTGCAATTTTCTGGAGTGACAATGCATGCATCTCCCTATACTGGGTCTCATACTCAGGGGGATGTCTGAGTTGAATATTTGCATTGTAGTTCATGAGATAGGTTTGTGCATCTAAGTTGGGCCATACAGAGGATTTGAAGGAGAGGCTCTTTTCTTTTCAGAGGATGGCGAAGCCGTGCTAGGTACTTTCTCTATAGCACACAAATGTGATAGCTCCCACTCCCAAGTGTCCAGCATTGATGATAAGCAAATGGATCAGGAGCAGAAGATAGTAGGTATGTCACTATGAATGCTTTAGCAGGTGGCAGTGTGGAGGAGGTGATGACAAGGAGATTAGTGAAATTTGAGAAGTCTATTATTGACAACTTTAGCCACTACTTTTCTTCTTACCTTGAGCCTCAGCTACATGCTCTCCTGATGCATATCTGAGCTCTAAAGACTCATGGCTTGCTCAAACCCAGAGCTTTGTGTCTCAGTTTTGTCCTGTAGACCTGTAAGGAAATACTGTATGTTAATCTAGTGTAATTCCTTATCCCCAAGCTCTTGTGACAAAAGGTGTAGAGCAAGAAGCAACTATGGAAAAGCATTTGCAGGGTTGGGATTTGGGGGGGGTGGGGAAAATCCCCTGTGCCCAGAAAAGGCTGCATTTTCCTTGTGATTCAGAGAAGGGGGCAAATTTCATGGTGGAGAGATCATATAATTCAGTTAAGTGGGATGACTCTATCAGCTGGTGTTTTACAGAGACCTAAATAGTTCATTGAAAAAAGACATCAGTTTACATTAATATAAAGAAGCTTTGTTCACAACTGTTACCTACAATGTGTTTCATACTATACAGAATTTAAAAGATGAGAGTATCAAACCGGTTTTGTAGCTAGTAGAAAATTAACATACAAATTTAGCAATTACAGAGTAAATAAGGTCCTTTACCTTTTAAAGCTAAGGTAGAAAAAGGACGGTTAGCAAAATATACCCAAACACTTAGGTACAAAATTTATAATCCTCCACCCCTCATGCTGCAGGAAAATCTATATACTGAGAAGCCCATCTTGTAAAATGAAATTTCTCATTCAAATCTAAGGAACAAAGTAAGACTTAATGTTCTTCTGATGCTTCTTTATCCTAAATCATAGGGGGAATTTGGACTGCTGGGAGTAGCCTGATGCATTTGTTCTTTACCCTGTTTAAAAGCAACATAACAAGCTTCTCAGTCTCTGCTTTCAACCCAGTTATATTATGCTTTTAATTGAACATATGAAATCAATATCAATTTAGCAGAGATCTAAGAATCTATGACTTGAACAGTAGGTGTCTGATGTGAGCAGTAGGCATTTGATGAATAGCCTTTTAAGGGTAGCTACCCAAAGTTCAAATGTTTTTAAAACAGAATGCAACAAGCTATAAATGCTTTTATGAAAGGCAAAGAGAGAAAGGGGTGCTGGTTCAGTGGCAGGGTCAGTTTAGATTGCTTTTTCTGCTGAACTTTGGTCCCTAATATTTTACCCTTGCAACTAAAATTGGTGTGGAAACTTGTAAGGATAAACAATATTGAAACTTTCAAGCATGATTTAGTGTTACCAAGGTAACCAATTGTAATTAATTTTAAGCACCAGCTGGCTTGTGATGAGCATGAAACCTGACAAAGACTCTCAGAAGGACTGTTTCACATTTTGTTAGTGCAGTAATAAGAATATGAAAAATTTCTTTAAATAAAGCATCCACAACAAAAAATCAAACCACAGCTTTGATATTGGTCAGCTAGATCAAAGAATAGTTTTCAGATGTAGGCAAGCAGAAATGTGCAGCAGATCAGGAATTGTGAACCCTAACTTAGAATCATAGAATTGTTTAGGTTAGAAAAGAACTTTAAGATCATCAATTCCAATCATTGGCCTAGCACTGCCAAGTCCACCAGTATGCCATGTCCCTAGGCACCACATATATGTGTCTTTTAAATACCTCCAGAGATGATGACTCCACCACTTACCTGGGAAGCCTATTCCAACACTTGAAAAACCGTTTGGTGAAGAAATTTCTCCTAATATTCAATCTAAACCTTCCCTCGTGCAGCTTGAGGCTGTTACCTCTTCTTCTATTGCTTGTTGCTTTCGAGAAGAGACCAAAACCCACCTCACTACAACCTCCTTTCAGGTAGTTGCAGAGGTCCCCCCTGAACCTTCTTTTCTCCAGGCTAAACAACCCCAATTGTCTCAGCTGTTCCTCATATGACTTGTTCTCCAGACCCTCCACCAGCTTTGTTGCCCTTCTTTGGATGTGCTTCAGCAACTCATTGTCTTTATTTTAAGTGAGGGGCCCAAAACTGAGCACAGAATTCGAGGTGCAGCCTTGCCAGTGCCGAGTACAGGCAACTTCATGGGTCAGGGAGTCTGGTTGAAAATTATCCTTTAAGATCATATTTTAATTTTTTCTTTCATCCCATAGCACTAGAAATGTTTTCTTTAATTCCTGATTTTTCTTTAATCACTGCTATGGTTATTGCATAGTTCTGTACTCTTATCTACATTTTGCACAATCATAGTGAATACCCAAAAGCTTTGCAATATAAAGTTATCTTCAAAACAGTAAAGCAGAAAAAGAACAAGGGCAGGTTTCATAGTCTTTGTGTTCAACTAAAAGCACAGAAGAATGCAGAGTGCCTGAACATTTAGGAATTGAGCTATGTTACTAACATGGCTTGAACATTTTGCTTTCTGAATGCAGCTTTGGTCTGGAGAGCTCTGGTTACTCTATATGGTGGGATAATAAAATATCAAAGCAATCACAAGTGGAGTGTTTTTTCCTTCATTTGTAAAAGGGAAGGTATTCTAATCCAGAAGATTGCCAATACTTAATGTGAAAATAAATCTCCTATCTTAAATTAAGAAGTTATTAAACTCAAGTAAGTAAAATCTCTCCATTCTTCATTTGGTTTTGATGTTGATCTCTTTAATCACAACTGAAAGCTTAAGATTAGTGAAAACTAAAACATTACTTCTCAAAAGGAAAGTCTTTGAAAAAGAAATTAATTTCTCAATACTACAAATGCAAGAAATGCTGTACTGTGTATATATATCCATGTCAAAATTTAGAGTTTCAAGTAACTGAGAGTGAATCAGCATGGTTACTACTTTAGCCCTATACAAGATATGTTATAATCTGTTTGGGATGACCCTGATTCTAACCACATTTATGTTGGAGTACACTCACAGGAAATTAATGAATGGTATTAGTAGTATGGAAGTCAGTGAAATTATAGCTCAATTATTCCAGAATAACTGAGATAAAAATATCCTATTTATTGTTTCACTTGGCACAGTATGTCCCTAATGAGCCACATTTCTTTTGTCTTTAATTTTGCTGCATAGGACTTTGACAGTAGAAAGTCAATTTCCACAAAAAGGTGATGTTTTTAGAGTAAAGAGGCAATTGCAAACACCCATTCCACAGGCAAGTTCACAGCTAGGATATATAGGATTACAGGCAGCCAGTTACTGCTTATTGGCTGGTTCAGAGCACCCTTTTAGGCAGCAAGTGCTGTGGACATACGGTGGCTCTCTTTCAGGACCAGATTTGGATGTCTCAGGCAGGGTCTGGATGTTCCAAGCTGTTCTGCACAACCCTGTGCTTAAACTGATGTGTTTGTCCACTTATATATGCCTGCCTGCATTCAAAACAAAAAGGAAGGAATTTTGCTGAGATACTTTCTTTCTCCTTTTGTGTTTCTGAGGATGCACTGTATTTAAAACATCCTCATTGCCTTGAAGTGGGGAAAAGCACAATACTTGTATCTCTATCTTAGTTGTCCTTTGTTCTTGGTGGCTTTTCAGAGCAGCAGCCTGGAACTGATATAATTCTTAACTGCTGCCACACAGTTCTGAATGGCAACAGTAAAATGGATCCATCTTACTAGTTTCATTCTGCTGTTATATAGAAATATAGAAGCAACACTGGAAGTGCTTGTTATTAATCTTCAGTATTACAGATCCTTCTCCAAACCTGTGTCATGAACAGTATTCTGGTTTTAAATTCATTGAAGTAGGGGAATTTTCTATTGATGCAGATCACCAGAATGAGTCCACCTCAGTCGCATGATGACCCATAATTCAGAAAAAGAATGCTAAAAGAAAGAAAATCTGCAGCTTTTTTGTTTGCTTGCTTAATTTTGCATGTAAGGTTTTTGGTGATGGTTGTTCTCCTTGTTTGGTTGCTTTTTTTTCCAGCTACAAATCAAGCTTGCTTTCAAAGCATGTTTCTAAATCTAAGTGTTCAATGCCTGTTAGCTAATTATACTTTCAGAGTATGAAAACTTTGAAAATCAACTGCTTATTTTGAGAAGTGTTGTTCTAATCAGCAGTTGATATGGCTTATAATTAATCCCTTCTGCAATCCTCTCATTATATTTTTTGCTGTGACTTTAGAGAAATAACTGCTATATCCAAATAAAATCGAGTACATGCAGGCAGATAACTGTTGCTGGAATACAGGTGACATCTGATTTGCCCTGAATACCCAATAGTTCTTATGTTCAAAAGTATCTGCTTCCTGACTTTCTTAAAACTTGTGGGTTTTTTTCTTATTCATCTCTAGTCTTTTAAGAGTAAATGCAGGAATTTAATCAGGTATAACCCTACTAAGTGGATTTTAATTGGTTTGCCTGCGATTGTAAACTGAAATAGTATAATTCCACGTTAAATGTCTTTTTTGAAGTTAATCAAATGTTTATGCATTCATTGAGAAATTGGCCTTCAGCGCCTGCTAGTATAATGCACAACTCTACTTTAACAATGAAATAGAATCGTCGAATATTTAGGGGTGGAAAGGACCTTAAGATCATTAAGTTCCTACCCCCCTGCCATGGGCACAGACACCTTCCACTAGCCCATGCTACCCAAGGCTCTGTCCAGCCTGGCCTTGAATACTGCCAGGGATGGAGCATTTACTGATTCTTTGAGCAACCTGTTTCAGTGCCTCACCACCATCACAGTAAAGAACGTCTTCCTCATAACTAATCTGAACTTCCCCTGCTTAAGTTTAAACCCATTACCCCTTGCCCTTTTGTTACCATCCCTGATGAAGAGTCCCTCTCTGACATCCTTGTAGGCCCCTTGATATACTGGAAGGCTTCTATGAGGTCACCACGCAGCCTTCTCTCCTCCAGGCTAGGCAGCCCCAGATTTTCTCAGCCTGTCTTTGTATGGGAGATGCTCCAGCCGCCTTATCATCCTTGTGGCCCTCCCCTGGACTTGCTCCAACAGCTTCCTGTCCTTCTTATGTTGAGGACGCCAGAGCTGCACACAGTACTCCAAATGAGGTCTCACAAGAGCAGAGTAGAGGGGCCAGGTCACCTCTTTCAACCTGCTGGTCATGCTTTGTTTGATGCAGCCCAGGATACGGTTGGCTTTCTGGGCTGTGAGCGCACACTGCTGTTTTGTGTTCAGTGTCTTGCTGAGCAACACCCGCAAGTCCTTCTCCGCAGGGCTGTTCTGAATCTGTTCTCCACCCAACCTCTAGCCGTGCCAGAGATTGCCCTGACCCAGGTGTAGGACCTTCCACTTGGCTTGGTTGAAATTCATGAGGTTGGCATTGGTCCACCTCTCAAGCATGTCTAGGTCCCTCTGGATGGCATCCTTTCCCTTCAGTGTATCAACTGAACCACACAGCTTGGAGTAATTAGGAAACTTGATTGAGGGCGCATTCAGTCCAACTGTCCGTGTTGCTGACAAAGATGTTGAACAAGATCGGGCCCAACACCAGCCCCTGAGGGACACCACTCCTTACTGGTCCCCAGCTGGACATTGAGCTGTTGACCAGAACTCCATGTGCAGCCATCCAACCAATTCCTTATCCACCAAGTGGTCCATCCATCAAATTGATGTCTCCAGTTTAGAGACAAGGATGTTGTGAGGGACAGTGTCGAAGATTTTGCACACGTCCAGGTAGATGACATCAGCTGCTCTGCTGCTGTCCATCAGTTCTGTAGCCCCATCATAGAAGGTCACCAGATTGGTCAGGCATGATTTGTCCTTAGTGAAGCCATGTTGGCTGTCACCAACCACCTCGTTGTTTTTCATGTGCCTTAGTATAGTTTCCAGGAGCATCTGCTCCATGACCCTGCCAGGCACAGAGGTGAGACTGACTGGTCTGTAGTTCTCTGGGTCATCCATTTTCTCCTTCTTGAAAATGGGGGTTATATTTCTCCTTTTTTAGTCATCAGGAACTTCACCTGACTGCCGTGATTTTTCAAATGTGATAGACAGTGGTTTAGCAACTTCATTTACCAGCTCCTTCAGGACCCATGAATGGATTTCATCCGGTCCCATGGACTTGGGCACATTCAGGTTCCTAAGATGATACAGTCAGCTTGATGTGTGCTCTATTTCCTGTAATGAATTAATTTATAAATGCAGATGGACTTTTAATTATTTTCAGTGCTAGATTGCATGAAGCTTGCATGTGAGACTCCATGTGGTCGCTAAACAAAGAATTGAAAAACTTCTAAAAACTTTGAAGGATAACGTTTGAGAACTGAGAGTGTTTGCAGCCTCAGGCAATGCCATGAAACAGCCACAGCTTTACTGTGCCTCAAAATCCAAAGCAGAGTTTTAAAGAATTGTTGTGGGAGGATAGGGGGTAAGGCTTAGAAGTGTTTGACTTCTAGTATTTCTGCATACATGCAGGATAAAAAGCCTTAGATTATTACTGTATCTAAACCAGTTTCATTTTTGTGTTACAAAATCTCTTTGGATTTTTATAAAAGAAACAGGAATGAGAAGATCAAGTCTGGAATGTTGGGTGGAAAGAACTCTACTATTTTCATATTAAAACATTCTAAGAGTAGGACTTCAAACTGTTCAGGAATGCTTTCTAAGTTCGGTAGCATGTCCATATGTCGTAATAAAAAGTCTCTAGTATGTTACAAGTTTAATGACACATGCTTAATAAAACCACATACACAAATCAGAATATTAAGATTTTTTTTCTTCTCTAGATTTTTATGTCTGTTTTATTAATCCATGCAGCTGAATTGCATTTTTTCCATGTTTGTGTGCATCTGGTTTTAACCTGGATCCTTTCAGCACAGTCTCTGTCACCCATGAGGCTTACTCTGAATGATTGTTTCTTAATAGCCCTCACATTGAAGTTGTTTACTGCCAACAACTGAAATTAAGGATAGTGCCTGGCAGCCTAAATTTAATTTCCAAATTAGAGGCTCAGCACTATTAATTTCTCAGGGAATCTTTACATCAAATGCTTTCAGAAAGCCGACAGAAGGCATTTTAGCAATTTAGATCTTGGTAAATTATTTTAAGTGATTTGTTTACTAATGCAGGTTTAGTAGTAAAATACTGTTTAGAAACAGTTAAGATTTTGACGTGTATCTTGAACAGTAGGATGAGTGAGAGAAGATGCTGCATGAAACTGCCTAGGTAGATTTTCTACTTCTTTTTCCTCTGTCTTACAGTGCCACTGATATTTCTGTCCCATGCTGCTTCTGAAAGAAGAGGTCCTTATGTTTGTGTACTAGCTGAAGCTAAGAACAAATTCCTGCCAGGGACTGCTGACATAATGAAGCTTAGTCTTAATGTGAAACTGATGTTACGCTGATGTTTGACTTGTATTGAAATGTGTAGTCCTGTAGCACAGTAATAGCATATTGCCATTGCTAGCGATAGGCCTCAAGCAATGTATTAAGTTTGCAAGGACCTAAGCTGATGCTTCTCAGACTTTCCCTGTCTGAACTCATACTGACTCTCCTGGAGCTTTGTTTTAATTTGGACTTGCTATGACAATTTTTCTTGCGACCAGGTGTCTGTGCCTAGTTGGTTTTATCTGTGCGTGTGTTTGCATGCTACAAAATTAGTTTTCATATAGATAATAGTAACAAGTAGTTATTCTGTGTAGAATGAGATATTTGTGATTCAGAAATGCAGGGCTGGTCTGACAGCAGAGGCTTTGAAAATAGGGACATGGAATGCAGTATAGGGGAGTATACAGGTAGGGAGGGGATGATAGGAGACAGGACACAAGCTAGCCTTAAAGACCCTCAGGACTGTAAAAAAACCTCGAGTGTTCAGTAAAAGAAATTCAAGTATAGGAATGGGACAAAACTGGCTTTAGGGACAACAGAGAAATAGTGTCTAACATATGTAAAGCACACCATGTATGGTAAATTTATATAAAATGTGAACTTGCAGACCAATGAGGAAAAGCAACATATGAAGGTGTGTTAGGAAACATACAGAAATTACCCCAATCAGATCCTTGAGTGACAAAGAACAAACCACCACCATCATATTTCTGCCAGTGAGAGACTCGGCATGCATACGAGTTGCTGTACCTCACCTGTGGCCATGCTGGAGCCCTTGACCGTAGGATGCAGAGGAACAGAGAAAGGGTGAGCATAACAGTGGGGAAAGGGGGAGGTGCTAGCAACTGTGTGCATAACAATTTTAACTTCAAAGTTTTAAGACTTCTTTTCTTCTGTGGAGTATAAATAAAGTTGAATTAATAATTTTTTTATTAGACTGTTAAGATTTCAGTAGTACTAATAAAAAAAAAAAAGTGTGGCATTACATATAAGATATGTTTTTTTTTTTCCCATAACAAGATTTTTAGTATAACAAAGGTTAAAATACTTAAAGTGGAACAATACATAGTAAGGAGGATTACTATCTCTGCAGAATACATTGGTTATAGTCCTAGCTGAACAGCTGCCAAGGTAGCCAGTCACTTTCTTCTTCCTTATAGTTCTACTGCTTTGTCATTTGTTCTTCATGTTTAAAGGAGGTCTCATTGTTCAGCTTCTAAGGTCTGTATCCATTTTTCTACTTTAGAAGAGCTGTTTTACTCAGGGAAGCTTTAGTAATGTTTTGCTAGAGCTTGCATTGCTTGTCACCAGTAACTCCCGTTTGCTGCACATCCACCTCATGCCCATTAGCCTATTCTAGTCAACAACTGAAGAAAGGCTGAGAAAACAATGTACTGCTGCTCCCTTCTCAAAATCTCCTCCTCTTCCTGTGGTTGAGAAGAGACCAGAAAGGTTATTTTTACTTCTAAATTTCAGAGTGTAGAGTTTGGTGTCTACCTCATCCATCACCACCCTCCTCCCTGCCATGCAGTGCTATTTTACTAACTTCTTTACAACTCAGCAGCGTGCAGTCTCAGCATTTGAGATAAATTAAAATCTATGTGTGAGCATGTATTTAATGTTCTTGCTCTCTATGTTAAAAAACAGAATTGCTATTATGTTTACAGATTTGTTAGCCTTTCACATGCGTTCAAATTGGTGTCTTAGACTGTGGTTTCATGTGTGTAACCCACACACATCTGACTCCAGAAGGCTCCTCCTGCTCTTGCAACCATTTTCCTTGTGTCTGATCAAATGGCAACATGACTGTGACCAAAGCTGGACCACCAAGACTAAAGTTTGTTATATTTACTTTTTGATGGGGTAACTTTTCCGCTGCGCAAGCCAGATGGTCCAGCTCCCAGTGTAGTTTTGCAATCCTGTGGGTGGTTGGTAATCTATGGTTGAGATCAGGAAAGTTATGGGCATTCATAGGACAGCTTCTAGTTAGATTGTGTAAATTCCTTTTAGGAAGCCAAGCCCACTCTTCTTCTAAAAGCAGGCAGCAACTCATTGATTTCAGAGACCTAGAATCTGGCTTATGCTGCTAGTGGTAAAGATGAGTGAATGAACTTGGAATATGTGAAATATGTTAGAAAGCCTGGGAGTCCAGGAGAAGTGAGAACTGAGTGCTTAAAAAAAGGATGTGAAAACATTTTGCTGTCTTCCTTTCACTCTTCTGAAATGCCTACTTAGCATGGGGGAAGTATGTGTTGTGTTTGTAGGCTATTTAGAAAGAAATAAAGGTGATGGTGGTTCTTTGTCTCTACAAGGTATGGTTTTTTTTCATCTGGTCAACTCAGGGTACAGTTCTGCATTAAAGCTGCATTCTTGATCTCTAAATACCTATTTTTGCTTTTTAAAGGGATGTATTGTTCACTAGCAGTATGTTGTTAATGTGATTGACAGAAATTAATCAGAAGATAGGAATAAGCATAAAATTTTAATGCTACTGAAAGGTGCTAAACCCTCGGTTGATCACATCTTTATCTGATCTATCTACCTGTCTATTATCTTAATGCCACTTTATAGCTGTTTTATTTTGAAGGACAGAGGTGACAGGATTCCCTGACACGTTTTCCAATGAGCCTTCCTGTCAGAGGCTGGTTCTTCTTGTACGACATATGAATGTTGCTGGCTTTTATTTTTTTCTGGCTGTTGGCTTAGGGGATGAGGCGTTAGGTTTTTGTTGTTGCTATTGGGGTTTCTGTTTTGTTTATATGTCTTAACAGGATGTTACATAGATTTGATAAACTCCTACAATGCTGTTCCCTTGTGAATCACAGGATGCTATATCACATGTAGTGATCATCCCAGGGAAAAAACCCCAAACTCATCCAGGTACAAAAATGAAGTGTCTTGCACTAGTGACTCAAAAATAGGGCAATTCTACAATGTGAAACTGCTTTAGAAATGAGAGAGTAACTGGACTTTAGAAAGAGATAATTTTTGTATGCTTAGTGAAGTAATGCACCTTCAGATTTGTTTCTCATCTCTAATGCAGTTTGTCAGAATAAGAGTACAGAATATACTTGCTCTTTTGCTTTTAACAGTTTCTTTGGAGTACAGCATAAGCACAGACTGAAAAAAATAAAAGTGGCAGTGCAGCCCTTGGAATTTTAATTCTTTTTTTCTTCCTGTATAAAGCAGGTCTTACCAGCCACGCATACTTTAGGGGAAGTATTTATTGCAGAGAGGGATTCTTCAAAGCACCTCAGAGGAGTCTGAAGGCAAAGATCTGTGGTAATGTTTCAGAATAGGTGACCTGTGTAAATGAAGGAGTTCTGTGGTTTGATCCAGAACAAAGTGGGAGAGGCAAAATTCCTGCCTTTTTTCAGTCTTAAATTCTGTCTCTATTCCCATCCTGTCTCATTCAGTACACAGGATGAATGGCTGTGCTGATCATTAAGAGACTGGTGACAGTCTCACTCTACATTTGTAAAGTAAGCTTTGTTATAGGCGTAAGCATCACAATGTTCATGTGTTCCTAATGTCTGTTGGCCACGGAAAGGCTAAATGCCCACTAAGAGAGAACCTTTGTATCAGGAGTAAGACAAATTAGAGAGAGACAGAGGGTTAAATTACTGTTTATTTTACAGACACGAGAGACTTTTCCTTTTCTCTCTGCTCGCTAAGTATAAATAAAACATATTCTTTTTCATACAGGCCTAATAGGCTTAGAAAGATTTCCTTCTTTCAGAGCAATGTAGACATTTAATAAATTATTTCTTGGAATCATGGAATCATAGAATATTTAGGGTTGGAAAGGACCTTAAGATCATCTAGTTCCAACTCCCCTGCCATAGGCAGGAACACTTCATACTAGATCACATCAGCTATGAACACATCACTTTAAAAAACACTGCTGGCTCATGTTAAGTTTCTCATCAACCGACACCCCCAAGTCCTTTGCGGGGCTTCTCTGAATCTCTGAATCTGGTCATATCTATAATTTTTTTCCCAGATAAGAGCTGGAGTGCAAATGAGGCAATATTTTTTCAAATACAGAACCACACTGTTTACAAGGTGTGCTTGCATAGGCTGAAAGATAAGCACAGGGATGGAGTCTTTTAACATTACAAGACCAATGAATTGCCCTGTGTTTCTGTGCTGTGATTTTGCAAAGGTATTTGCAGTGAAAGCCTGGTGCTTAGTAAGGGAACTGCTAGTAAGGTAAACAAGTGCACAGAGAGACAAACTGAGTTCTGGGCTTGGGGCCTGCTGTAGCTTATGGCATGTAGTCGTGAGCAGAGCTCTCCATGAAAGTGCATGTATTGGTTTTGTGATAGAGGCATCAAGTTCGCATGAAGCACTATTCCTAGCTGCATGGGCCTCCTGGCAATGGTTTCTTTTGGCTTGGAAATCTTCATGGTCCCCTTATTTCCCTATGGCTTGGAGCTCTGTGATGGCGATGGAAGGTGAGCCTTGCCATAAAGTTCTTAAACATTCTGATGGAAATTGTTATATTGTGGAGAGCTGTGAAGTCTGTATTCATCACAGAATTGAGAGGGCAACTTAATAGTGACTGAAGTGAGATGTATATATATATGTATATATGTGCACATATATATATGCATATATGTGATAGCAATGGAAGTAACAGTGCACCATGTCTAGATAAATACCTGCTGACAGGGATGAGCTTTTGGGACAGTGGGTGAGGCATTTAAAATGTCTAATACTACAGCATAAAAGTAGAGTGGAATGGGCTGGGAGAAAGATTGCTGTGAGTACTGAAAAGAGAGAAATTGTAAATAGAAATAGAAAAGGAGGCTAGGAGTTAAATAAAGTGGTAGGAAACAGGGATGGGAGAAGATACAATTTCTTTTTGGTGTCTGTTTTTCCTTGAAATAGGCAATGTAGCTGTTAAAAACACATTAATTTATACTCCAGGGATTATTGCTAGGTGATAATATCTACACACAGTGTTCCTAATCCAGATTCAACATCTTCCTTTTTGTAGGGTAAGAACTGTAAATTCATTGTTTTTACTGTATGTACTTAACGCTTTGGAATATATTGTAGGTAACGAGCTGTGAACAAGGAGTGCTCAGTATGTTAAAGCCTATGAAGTTTTAGATTGGCCACTCGTCAGGAAAAGCTTTATTTTGCATTTGCTATGACTCTTTCTTGACAAGGACAGATGCTGAAAGATCTCTACAAATAGTCTCAAAATAATGAGGAACTTATAATGCTGATTCAGAAGGTTTGTCTCTGGACAGTGTGTTTTCCGTATGTCAGGGGAAGTTTTTCCCCTGAGGTCACTGATTTGGATAGAATGATTGACCTCTGCTGGACAAGACAAGTTTTAAATATAAATCAGCTACATATGATACTTTCTGGTGTGGAGGTACAAAAAGAAGTTACAATTTTTTTTTACGTGGTATAAGGCAGTGGATAAACTGAACGGGAAGGAATATTTAATGTCATCAAGTTTTGTCTCCTAAGACTGCAAATTCCATGTCATATAATTCCTTTCATTAACTTAAGTGCACTTTGTGTTTGAAGGAGTCAGGAGAAAAGTGAAAGACATAATTAATCTAATGGTTAGGATTTTTCTCATTTCTACCTTAAATTTACTCTTTTTTCCCCTCTTCTTTTCTTTTGTCAGCATTGTCTTGAGTATCAAAGTTGGTCTTCAGAGCTGTGAATTATTTTTCTTGCTTGGTGTGGCCTAAGGTTATATCAGATTCTTTTGCAGCTGTATCCCATTGATAGGTCATAGTTTTTTTATGACCAACTTTCCTCTGCATCTTTTCTTCAGATGCTTTCCATGCATGAATTCCTACTTAGCCAAGTAAATTGTATTTTTTTTATACTACCGAATTTTGCTGCTTTTCCTACTGCAGTCTTTACAATTTCCTTTTTCTGATATTGTCCTCTTTATTAAAGAGTGTCGCTCGTTCACTCCTATTTGTGTCCATGCTATAGATGAGGGTACTGAATAAAATACTTATGAGAAGAAGCCTTAAGGAATTTGAAATAACCTGTTTCTTATCAGGTGTATTTCCTTTTGTTGTTGTCATTTTCTTTCTGTATTTAACTCCCTAATTCCTTGTATGTTTTAAATTGTGCTGCTAATCCCCACTTTCTGACTTTACTGTTAGCTCTAATGTGACACCATCTGTATTGCTTTCCTGAAATCCTGTTAGAGATGATTTTCTTTGTACCTCACTTATGTTGTATTGAAAATCTATTACAAAGAAGCTCTCAGGTTAGCTTAGTGTGATCCATAGCTGGCAAAATCGCATTGTCTTAGATCTTGTTTTCCAAGATCAACTAGGTTTTTAATTATCTTTTTCTTGCAAAATTTGTTCTAGACTTGTGCATGCTCTTGAAGACAGTCTATTGCAAAGTGGATCATCTGTGTTGGGGGGGTGGGTGTGTGGTTGTGATTATCTCTGTGTGTACTTCCAAAGGGGCAGTAGCATTATATGAGAGTTAGCTTCAGGAATAAATGTATTGCAGACTGCAAGGCTCCTGAGTGTTAAAATTAATTGGTGTTGGAAATTAGTCTTTGGACTAATAACAGTGCTAAGCCACTTAAGTATATATAAATAAACCTGAGATTTACTCATATTAAACAATATTTGACCAGGATTTTTTTTCCTGTGTTTAGTACTAGTGAGTCAAATGAAATTCAACAGCTAAAACTGAAAAAGCACAATTTTATCTGCTTAAGTTTCATCTGAGCCATAGGACACTACAGGGAAAACATTCCTGGAAAATATAAAATTTTGCCAAAGGTGAAGAAACTTTTGCATCCCTAGAACAATTCCGCTTAATGTAGTGGAAGTTGTCATAGTAATATTAAGAAAACCTAAAAGTCACACTTTTTGTTTTAAAATCTGTGCAATTGAAAGAGAATGTTGAAATTATTACTGAAAGTTTGTTTCTTCCCACCCACCCTGCCCCATTTCACTTTTCTTTACATCTTGTTCCATTGCATTTGGTACTTAATGGAAATATTTCAAACTTAAATTTGAGCACAAAATGCCAATGATGTTTAATCACCTAAGATTTTCATTCTATGTAAACATTAATTTAGAAACGCAAGGCAGCTGTGAATGATGTCAAGTAATTTGCTGAGTAGGAATAATGGATGAAAAATGGATTTTAATCATGTTCTTTAACTTTCTAAAAAAAATATTTCTCATGCAATGATCCAGTGTCAATCCCACTATTCTGGGATACTCCAGAAAGGTTTCTGCTTAGTGCTCCATTAGGCTATAAATTTTATATTCTATGAAATGGCATTTGGGAAGGGAAACAACTGTGACAGCATCTTTTGGGTCTCCTATGGTAGCTGATTAAATAATTCTCGTTGACCAAGCACTCATTTCCATAGGGAGTGTACATATTCAATGAAAGAACAATGCAATCTGATGTAGGTCAAAAAAACAACAGGCTTCTTTAGAGCCCACTCTACTTAGTATTCTATTTAACATCCCTTTCATGGACTTTTGAACAACTTTACAGACTTTGACTTCTGTGAGTCTTTTTAATTCATTTAGAGAGGCTTGAACTTAAAGCAATTAATTTTTCCTTTTTTTTCCCAGAGTTAGAAGAAAAAAGTGACATCATTAAAACTGGAGTTGTAGTTACTGTTCTCTGTAAGCAATTATTACAGTGTTCGTATAGTTGAGTTGCTTTTGATTTGGTATTCTAGCAGATAGATCAGCAAAGATCATTTCAATTGCTGCCAGTTTTTATTGCAAGTTTTTCTGCCACATGATATGCTGTGAATTGATCCCATTGAAAAGGTGGGATACCTGCAAAATTAATTGGTATCACTCCAAGATTCTGTTAACTGAAACACTTATTTTCTGACGGAAATACATCTTAGTATTTAATTAAAATAATGATATCTGCTGGTTTTCCTTATTATCTTAACCCAAATCAAAGTTTCATGTACTTCCTGTAGCAGAAACAGGCACTATTCAGATAAAAATAAAATCCCCCAGCAAACCAATAATGTAATGTGATGTTATAAATATAGCCTTGTTATTATTTGAGGACATGAATTTCTGGCATGATAAGAATGCATGTCAGTGTTTGTTTAATTGAACAATAGTGATAACATTTATATGTAAATGTGGAAGAAAAGTTTCCAATTCCTTGTTTATCTAAATGAAATATAAGTCCCCAGTCCTCAAATTTGTTGAAATGAAAGAGTTTATATTTGTTTTTTGTAAGTAAAACCAAAAACTTAATTCAGACATTTTAGAATAGTTTTCTAAAGTATAAGGGAAAAAATGAATTTTTGAAAGAAGCATGGCAATTGCTTTTGCTTTTGTATTTAATTATCTTACTCTGCATCTTGCTTTGAGCTTCTACATCTTTTTCATTGTTCAAAGAGAAATACGCTAGGTTTTACAATAAATGGAAAGTTGGCATGATTGACAGTCTTACTCCTGTTGATTAATATCTTTGCATATTCTAATAGCTGCTGTGTCTGACACTGTTACTATTCTGCCATGTTATTTTTTGATACATAAGAGCTGGATTTTTCTTCACTTAGCCATTAAGACATTGATACATTGAAATGCATAATTTCACTGGAAACATATTATTTGGTAGTGTCTTATGAGAAAGAGTCAAATACTTTTTTTAAAAAGGTAATACTCTTGGAGACTGTATTATCAGGGATCATTTTTTATATATATATATCTGTAATGAGAATATTTTAGGGTAAATGTTGTTTCTCAGCCACATGCATGAGGGATAGTGGCTGTAGGACTGTACTGAACCCTATGGCTTCTGTGTTGTGCTTCGTTTCGTACAGAAGGCTTTGAATAGGATAAGGTTTGTATGTTTGTTTTCACCTTTGTTTCTAATGGAGAGTGGACGTTTACAGTCATGTGCTGCTGTGTGCATCTTTTAATTCCTATCTAGTGATTTCTGAACCTGTTTAACATGTCCATTCAACTTGAAAGGAAGAACTAAAATCAGAGACATGAAATTGTTCTATATTTAAAAAAAAAGTCTTTTTTTTCTTTTTTCTTTTTCTCTTCCAAACCTAATAAGGTTAAATGAAAAACTTTGTTACTATCAGTTTGAGGTAGCATTTTTATCTAAACAAATAAAATTTAGCAAAATTTATAACTTAAGGATCTTTATAAATGAAGATTCTTGGCTACCTTGACTGTAGTAGATCATTTGTTAAAGATCGTGTTTGCAGTGCTCATGCAAAAATTTAGAAAAAAACCCCTTAATTAATACAAGTGGGGTTTAGATGCCAATCTTATGTAAGAGCTTAATTTTTCACCTTGGATTGCAATTGCAGATTCCCTGGAGGACAATAAAATTATCCTCCAGATGAGGATGTTGCTTGGATTCTTGAAGAGCTATTCTTGCCCTAACTTTACCATACTTTGAAACATTTGCTAGGATGTCCTTTGCTGTTTTTCTTCTTTGTTTTCCCAAAGAAAAACTGTCATGTGTTCCTAAAAAAACCAACTAACTAACAAAACCCCCCAAAACAACAACAACAACAAAAGAAAAAAAACAAGAGCCGTGATGCCTCTTTTCCTCAAATATCTTGTTAAACCTGGATTTGTGTAAAGGTATATTTGGTTTTGATGATTTTCCTTTCAGAGGTAGGTGGACATATTTGCAGATATATGGTCTTTATGTAAATTCTTAAAATGTGGCAGAAATGAAGAGTTGCTTGAATGAGAAAACTTTCCCTTGGGGCATTCATCTTCTAGTCAGTGGGTACTATACCTACAGAAGAATTAAGGAGAAAAAAAAGATACTAACTAGAAAATAATTTACTATAATTTAATACAATAATTTACATGTTCTGGATTTGAGTTCAAAGAGACCAGTTTAAATGAAATTGCCAACAATCACAATCTTCTACAGAGAAATGCCACTTCTTCTTCGGTATGCCTTTTATCTGCAGAATGTCTAATTTTCTGATATATACCTGTATTTATATAAATATATATATATATGTATGACTACTATGTAGGTAATAATGAGTAAAAAGTGCAAAGTTAAGGGCTTGTCTCTGACTTCAAGGAAGCAGCTTGAATCTCTGTGTAGGAATTTAAAACCAAAAACTCTTCCTGTTTTTCCCCTACACTTCTTTCAGATATGCCTTCCCAAAGCTGGATCGTTTGACATTCCAATTTTAGCTCATATCTGAATGAATGAAGCAGTATTAGTTTCTTAATTACTTTAAGTAACTATGCTCAAACATGGCTATTGTTTTGGAATTAGAAGCATACGTAGATTGTCTGGCTTTTTCTGACACTTTTAAAGTGTAAAAATTTTGCAGGAACAGAGCTAAAAGTGCCTGGAAAATACCCAAACACTAAAATAACCAAAATAACATTCTGAGCATCTCTGTGTTTTCAGCCACTGTTTCCAAAATGAACACATTAATTTCTGGAGCTCAGGCAACTATAGAGCAAGTCTATACTGGAGAAATGCTATTCAAAGCAGGGCAAGAACCTAATGAACTAACCAATTTGCTAGAGGGACACAGAGGCAGATTCCGAGTGGCTCGTTGTCGTCTTTTCTATCCCTGCTGTTGTGCTAATAGTCAGAGTAATATGTTGTTGCGTATGTGATAGATGGATTCTTGTTTCCTGCTGACTTCCACAGCCAGCAGACGTTCAAA
>NW_009934962.1:111917-129279 GCF_000696875.1 Nestor notabilis
CCAAAGCCAGCAGTTGCTCAAACATTGTGCCAGTGGCTCCCAGGGAGTTGTAATTGGCATGTTTAACGCCAGCTATGGCATTTCCCAAGTTTCTTGGTTGCCTGCTGCATTAATTTTCAGTTTTCTTTTGACAAGTAGTTTATTTAGTGTGGAATCGCAGTGTTCAGATAAGAAGTCAGTTCACTAACTTAGGCTCCCCAGGTGAGGGCCAAGAGGGAGAAAATATGATCTAGCTCCTGTAAGTGCACACTTTTTCGATGGAAATGCATTTTTGTCATTTAATTTTGGGAAAGAAGAAAGGGAAGATAGAAGGGTCAGACATACCAGAATTAGTAATCCTGCTTAAACACAGAAAATAATACTAGCAAGAAAAACTTTTCTTGTCCCCTCTCTGTTCTCAGTGTTACTCATCCCAATGTGTTTCCATCACAGATAAAGTTATGCAAACCTGTTGCTGCAGGCAGTTCTTTCATCATGAATGCTACTCACTGATTTTCTCCCCAGACCTGCCTGAAATTAGGATTTAGCCCATAAGGATATCTAGAAGGTGAATTATGCAACCCATTGCAAGGCCATTTACAAGTTATCCTATGACCAGTGGGTTAGGAAGGTTTTGGAGGTAGGTATAACTCAATCATGCTGGTTTTCTTGAGTTCAACAGTTGATAGATTGACCACATGTATGAATAGAGGTGCTAGCTAAAGCAGTGTGAAAATTGCATTATGACAATGTTGGTTGAACCAATATAAAAATCAAGCTCAGCTGTTGATGGAAATCTGTTTTTCAGTCACTCGTTTGAGAGGCTACTAATATTTTAAATTCTTGTATGCGAGTGGTTTTGGCAGTACTTCTGAGAAGACTGGTGCTAGGAACAAACTTTGGCATGTGACTTTATCGTCAGTCATAACAAATGTATATTTTCCTGTGCATTGCTATAGTTCCTATAAATGTTGACTCTGTCAGATGCTCATGCTTTTGACTTTCTGTGCATGCATGTGGTATATACACATGCATACCTGTGGTGGTATGACTATGCCTAATTTACATGTAAATTCCAAGTACCTGAGGGGATTAAGTAACCGTATCTGTGAAAATTTTCTTGGCTATGAACCATTTACCCAACTCCAACAAGCAGAAAGCAGAGCTCAGTGAGCAAACACTGGAACTGCACAAATGTGAATTGCAATAAAACTTGCACAAAACCTCTGCAGATCAGTCTGCTAGGTTTTGCATAACTTGAGCTTGAGCCAAGGCATGCCAGGCATCTTACGAATACAGCACAAACCTGGACTTCAGACTGTAAAGCTACTAAGCGGTTGTTGATGATCTGTATTATTTTTTCTGTCAGTTATTACATGTTTCCAGGCTGGATAAGTACAAGGTAAAGTCTGTGCAGCTTTGTGCTCTCCTGTGCACCATAGCTGAACAGTTCCTCAGTAAGTTCTGTAAACATATCCAGCTCCAGGGCCAACAATTGGTGATGTGGACATGTGGACAATCCTTCAGCTTTTTTTTTCTCAGGCTGTGGAAAGATCACACCCACTGTCTTCTATACATGCTGAAATGTGGCTTTGAAGTTGAAAATTTTAGAGATGTGCATGAGGTTTAATCATTCTGTGTGTGTGCACACCTTATTGTATTGGCATGCAATGAGCATTTACCATTGGATTAAATAGTAATAAAATAGCCATCTCAACATCTAATGAGATTTAGTGCAAGATTTTCTTCTCTTGGAAACTTCATTTCCAAAATAAGCAATGCATATCCATATTTTGGTCAGTCTTTTTAGGGGTTTTTGTTTGATGTATGAGATATTGAATTGGGCAAAGGGGAACTCATAAAGAAATTTTAGAGTAGTTACCATCTGTATGCACCTATAATTACAGCTTATTTCTCACGTGTTGATTTAGAATGGTCCTCTTTCCAGTAATTTGTATTCTTTGATTCCAAGATGATTTCCCGATGATGGTCAGTAACTTTTTTCATAAGTTCAAACAGGCAAGAAAGGTGTAATGGGAAATCTGTAGTGGCTTGGAAATATGCTCAGCTGGTACTTTTTTAACCTGTCTACAATGTAAGAAATCTATACAGAATTTACTTTAGAACATATAGAAGCATCCTTTAAGAACATGAGTAATTATTCAGTTATCTATAGAACAAGGCTCGTAATTTTCAGTTACATAAAAATAAATTAATATGTAAGTTTACTGTAGATTATTTTATTAGTTTAGATTTCTCATTTAATTTTTTGAAGGAGATTATAGTTTGGTGGGGATGCAATTCAAACACTGAAAAACTGATGAAATTTCAAAATAGTGTAGCATAGTTCACTTTTGATTATTCTGTGTTTATTGAACAATAGTTTAATCTTTCCATTTGACCCTCTTTTGTAGAATTCTTCTCTCTGACTGTTGTCTGTGACCTGTTCTGTGACTTAATTGCACTATTCACTTTACCTTGGAGATATTGAGAAGTATTTGCTGACCATTTTCAACACACCACTCATGTTTTGCACCTTTGCTCCTGGGGGCTGCAGTTGTGTTCTGAACTCTCTTTTATGTTAAATTTCATTTGTACCCATGTTTTTTTTACACCATTGTTGCTACCTGTTGCAGAAATATCAGTGTATGGGGTTATTCTAAACAATCCATCCATTTTTTGATCGTGTAATTGTAGTCACAAGTCATAGTTGCCCTAGAATGAGATAAGCATTTGGTGGGTGATCTAGGTCACTAAATATTTCAACCAAGAAGTCAGTGGAAAGACTGTTGGCTCTGTAGAAATCTGGAAAAAAAGTCTAGGGATAAATGTTCAGGAAAAAGCTCTAAATAAACAAAGAAACAAAACCATACCTTCTTCCCTAATTTGTTAATGACTGATTTAATTTTGAAAATAAAAAAATAGCATGCTTTGGGGTACTCTTTGTACTGCAAAGCTGTCAAACAGTAAGGATTAAATTCAGATAATCTTGATGTTTATAGTAGTTTGAGGTTTTATTAGTTTTATATTCTCTCCCCTTCTTATTTCCCTTACTATTAGTAGTAGTATTATACTGTACTTTAGTTATAAAAATGTTCTTATTTCAACCTGTAATTTTTACATTTTCAATTCTCCACCCCATCTCGTCCACAGAGGAAGGAAATGGAGGGGTGAGCGAGCGGCTGTGTGGTGCTGAGTTACCTGCTGGGTTTAAGCCATGACATCTGTAAACTTTGCTTAGTAGAATTGCATGGCTTTGTTGAACTTGAAACTTATATGTTAGTATGGAAAGGAGGGAATTCTGGCAGCTTTCTTCATGAAATTTTAATGCAAATTCAGGTAGGACTGGTCATTTAGCTTGTTTTGTTTTGCTTTGTTTTTTTTCTCTGCTACATGGGTTAGATAAATTATCAGCCCAGACTGTGCCAGGAGCAAGAAGTGATGCCATTTTGGGAAAACACACCAGCTGGACTGCTTTATGCTGCCCCATCTACTTCTGTTCTGCTTCCCACCTCTCCACAGTTGTAATGATAAAAACCCCGTCAACATCTCTGAGTAACAGAGATGAAACAGTAGAAATCACACAAGTGGTTTTCTAGTGTTCATTCAAAACTTTTCCTGTAGTAGTAGAAAAAACAATGTGATGCAAAGCAGTCTTTCAGTTCACCCTCAGAATTTCTACTCTCTCTCATTTATACTCTTGCTCTGGCTTTATGGCAAAAAAATTAGCCCTTTTGATTTATCCTTGCACAAAACATTTATCTAAAACAACTTGGATAAAAACAATGCAAGAAGAGAAGTACAACATGTAGGTAGTTCGTATTCCTGAGGAAAAAACCAAACCAAAACCAACAACAAACCAACAAAACAAAAAAGCCCAAATAACCAAAAATCCCAACCTAACCAGCCAACCAAAATTCTATGCCAAACTTTCAAGGTTCCCAGGTTCGTGCCCAGAAAGTTCTGCAAACTAGATTTTTGCCTTTGGCCATCACTTAAATCCTCCCTGAAGGCTGAGCAGTGGGGCTTCTGAATTGTGCTGGGACCCTGTCCAAATTCACTAACAGGGACAAGAAGGCTTCTCTCTAGACAGGCTGTAGTGATGTGGGTAGGGAAGCTGTCTGCCTCTTGTCAGAAAACTGTCTGTTCTGGGTGGAGTACTAGAACAGTCTTTGACCAAGAGGGGGAGAGGACGACCCTGCAGCTGCATCATTAGAGCGCTGCATCTGCTTTAGTTTGAAAAGATGTTCGGAGATCACATCCCTGCTGGAAATCAGTGGCAGGTTCCCAGGACTTAACAGACTTGTGCCCTAACTAGTGGCAATTAAAAAAAGAAAATAAAACAACACCAAATGAAAACCACAGTAGAATGTTTTATTCTGGTAATGTAACTGTAGCCATGATGCTATTTCTAATGCTTTAGTAACATTAAATAAGCCTATCTCCATAGAGATATGACTGAAGTATGTCCAGATGCCATTACTAAGGTGTTACTGAAATTAGGAGATACTACTATCTCTTTGTTAGCAAACAAGGATAATTTCTTCATAGAGAGTATATTTTCAGAAAACATATGTGTCTATTTACAACTGCCTGCAATTGAGACAGAAAATATTGCTCAACTAGATAAAAAATTAATTTTGAATTAATTATTCAGTGCTGTCTTGCAGAACAGGAATTTGGTCATCCGATGTGTACCTACTTACACATATGACACCATGAGATTTTCTCGCTGAGTTCAGCACAGTCGCATCCAGGGAAGATGTGGTATATATATACATTCTGCTCTAAGAAGTGTATTGTTAACAGCCTACTGTTCTCTGTATTCTTCCTGTGCACTGGACTGAGATTTTCTTCATTTCATGCGTCATCATTCGCAGCTTGCTGGAGTAATTCCATAAAGTCGGTATATATCCTTAATAAACATAAACAGAAGTTGTAACACAATATTTTACACTGTTGTTTATGGAAGCTGGACACATTTGCATAGATTTAATTTTTCTTTTCATCTCCTGGTGATGTCTGGTGGTGGAGGACAGGACCAACCCCTAGTCTCTTTTAGGATATTTGTAAGCTTGGAGTCAGTTACTAAATTGTTACAGTTTGGTTTTCTGCATGGTTTTTATCACTTCAGTTAATATGGAAAACAACCCTGATTCAGAAGGAGAGGCATTGTATAGTGTAGCTGAAATCACCTTGATAGTGTGGTTCACCTGTTAAGAGTTAAGGCATTTAAATGATTAGTTGTGACATAAATGTCCTCTTGACTTTGATCTAGATATATGGATGGACTTAGGTTCATATTCTGCTGTGTAGCCTTATCTATTAATGCATGAGTAGGGGAGAGAAACTGGTTCATTTTTCTAAGTGCTTTCTAGTGTGTGGGAGTCCTCAGCTGGTGAAGAGGCATTATAACTGCATGTCAGATATGTAGGGTGGAAAACTGCTGCTCCATGGGCTTGACTTTGGAGGGCCTTTTACTACCTGGTATAGTTTGAATTACCAAGATTACTCTAAACTGTTATCTTGCTTTCATCCACTTCTGCTAAGTAGCTAAAAATTGTCAGGGTTGAACTGAGGCTGAACTACATGGTCTGGAGACCTATAAAATAAACGTGATTTAGGTGCTGATTAGAAAGGCATGTGTTTATGAGGGAAAACAATGAAGTTCTGGAAGGCAAGTAGAGTAATGGGGAATAAACAGCATCAGTGTCACATTTCAAAACAAGATGGAAAAGAAGGTGGCTGTTTTGGTGCTCAAGACTGATTGTAAGGGGCACAGTATTGAAAAAAAAGCCTATTGTTTTGAGTTTTTCTTTGCCTAAGGAAACATGACCTGATAATATTCTTTATAAGTAAAGACAACTACATCAAAATTACAACATGGGATTTCTCTTCCTGACTGGTCAGGTGGGAAAAAAAAGAAAAGGTTTGTTTGGATTTTGGGTTTCTCATCTGTTTCCAAATGTTAGATATTATTTTTTAGAAGCAATATTTCATGCATTCAGCTTTTTAGGTTAAACCTGATTCAACAGTTAATATTGCTTACTTCGGCTGAACCTTTCTTTCTACAAGGCATATTTTCTTGCTGATGTTTTTGTTTTGTTTTGCTGCTTTTTTTTAATTACTGCTTTATGGCTTTGAGACTGCATCCAAAAATGTAATATATGATCTGAAGTAAGCCATGTTATTTCACATAACATGATCTCCATGGATTTGTAGATTTCTAGGGAATGATTAATAAGTATGTGTTTGCAGCACCTGGGATGTCTCCCAGTTTAAGCAAACATTTGCTGCATGGGCGTCAAGCAAATGCTTTGAGGATGCATACATCCCTGGGTGGTAATGTTTGTTACAGGTCACGTGGCAGCTCATGGTGTTATGAGCTTTTGATAGAGTTGTGTCAAGTACAGGCAGTTCTAGGAATGACTATCTATGAGTAAGCCTCAGACCCTGTGTGCTATGTAGGTAATGTCCAACATGATGACTGGTCACCTTGGAACCTGTGCAGGTGTGACTTGCATGACCCTTGTCTGCCACATCACATGAAAAGTGATCATTCTAAGTCAAGGCACCTTCTCTGTGCTTTGAGCTTTTGCAGATAGTATATACTTAGCTCTATTTGTATCCTGACAGAAAAGAGAATTTCACATTTCCAACTGAGTGAGTTTAATCTCAGCCTTTTTCCTAAGCTTTGCTTAAGTGTAAAGGGAAAAGTGAGAACGTATTGTTGTCAGTGTTTCTGACTGTCTCTCTACTGCATTACCATTCTGAGCTGTCCACCAATATTTTTCCAAGACAGAAAATTAAATATTTTTTCCCAGATCCAGCAGTATTGCTTATCTAATGTGCATGTACAGATTAGACTCTCTTCACTTCAGCAATATAGCACTGCAAAAAATGATCGTGTACTGGTTTTGACACTTTTTAAGAAGCTCAGTGTTTTGTGGCGTAGAATAGTCTGAGAGAAGTGTTAAAGAGAACCAAGAGCAGAGGCCAAAATGATACCAAAAATTCCAAGTATAGCCTTTCCTCAGGACTAATAATCCCCCTGCTAGCTCCCCAGGTAAAGGGAATCTCCTAGTGTTTGACAGTGGCGTGGCAGAATACTGCCAGTGAAGGTGATGGGCCCAGAGTAAGTTGCTCTATGCTGAGGCAATGTTGTGGGAAAAGACAGTAATATGTGGCCACTGAAAGTGTTAATATATCTTTAAGAAAGATAAGAGTTTGAATATCCTGAATTTTTCCACATCTGCTAGTTTGTGTTTGAGGCCGATCCCGACCTTAGGTATTAGTTCTTCTTTAATTTTTTTATGTTCTGCTAAGATAATTTGATTTATGCTGTGGATAGAGATTGAGACTGAATAAGAATGTGGGAGGTGGTATCTTGCTGGGGAAGCATAGTTGCAGTGCTGCTACTGTGTGCCTGTGACCAGCCTCCTAGACCATCACTTTCCAGCCTTGGGCAGGACCACGATCCTGATTTCTGAGACATACTCAGTAGGCATAATTGAAATCAACTAAAGATCTGCCTGGGAAGTAACGATGACTGCTTTTCCTAAAGGCTGCAAAGACATAAAAGTATTGTTTTCACTTTATTTTTATTTAAGCCACAGTATTTTAGGCCAGGAAAATCTGCCAGAGACTTGCAGTATTATGAAATGAAATATGCCTTGCCTCTGTTTCCTCAGAAGATGAGCTACTTCCATAAAAATCACAGCCCATGGCTAGAAACTATATTTGAACTTATCCTATAGCAGAAAGATCTTATAAAATTACACTAATAAAACATGATTTTAAAAACTAGGTGTTACATTTCACAAGTTCAAACTCTAACATGCCAAAATTAATTCTGTAGCACTAAATCTTAGGTAGCTAGGACTTTATTTTGTTATCCAAGCTTCAATTCACTTAACAGTCAAGAATCAATTTGATTTTTGGTTTCTGCAAAGAAAAAATAGAATTGAAGTATTTGTGTAACATTTTTAAACATTGAAAAGATGTCATTAGTTCTGTGTTCAAGGATGATCAGTTTGTGTTAGTAGGCACAGGATTAGGCAAGGAAATGAAACCAAGTATGATGGTTAAATTACAGTGAGAAATTACCCCTCTCTAAATGTTCCTTCTCTTTTTTTGGACATACAATTTTTCTCAAGAATGAGCATGGATGAAATATAAGATCATAATTTAATACTTTCAGAGGAATGCAACATAGTAAAAACCTAGTAACTCAACTCCAAGCGTTTTAATCAGTACTGTATAATAGAAATAATTTAATAATAGTTTATGCTTAGTTATAATAAGACATGCACACAAACCAAGGAAGATTAAGCCACAAAGTCCAAATTCTGATCTTAAATAACACCAGCATAAATCTACAGTAAATTCACTGAATGCAATATTACAGCAGGATCACTGAAGATAAAGTGGGGTGTCAATGTCCCACAAAATACTGTGCTCTTCTAACTCATTTAACACAGTTCCATTTGTATAATAATGTAAAGCTAATTGTCCAAACCTAAGTTCACACATTATGTTGGTCTGTAGCTCTTAATTAACAGAACAAGGCTTTTCAATCATTTCAAAGTACACTGTATTTTAAATTCACAAGGAATTTAGGATGTATTAAATTAAAGATAACGTCGCAGATACATCACACCTTAATTCACTTGGTTTAGCAGCACAGTTCACCATTGCCAACTACATAAGCTCTCATACATCAAGTGAAAGCTACAACCCCTCTCCCCTGTGGCTGCAAGGGCAGCTCCTTCAGGAAGCACCTGGAATGAGGCTGGGCAGTTGCCAGCTGAGCTACTTTGGATTGAAATATAGAAACTAATATCCTTTTTCCTACCTCCACCAAAGGTAACTGGTGCTCCTTGATTAAAATTTGACAAATCATTAGATTGTTAAAACAACCAGCATAAATTTAGAATCATTATTTCACATTTGTAAAATTCAATTGCAATATTTTATGAATAAGAGCAAATTGTGATTAACTGTCTTTGCAGAGTCGTAACAATGCAGCTGTCAAAAGCCTAGTAAGACAATATTATTTGGATGAAAATTTCTGGCTGTAAAGTTTTTCTACATTTTTTCAACACTCAGTGGTAATAAGGCACCTTGTTATTATAATGGCACAATGACATAGATGCTATTGTGTTCAGAATATGTGATAAATATGATTGTCACATCTTATGAAAGAGAAGACATTTGTATAAATTTAACATATTATCAGGGTACTAAACATACCACAATTCTGACTTTTATTATGGTAAGCTAATAACAATTTAGAGACAGAGAAATTGTCACATTGGCTGTGTCTTAGCATCTGATCCAGTGATGAGAAGACGGGTCCACATGGCATGCCTTGTGCTGAAAGGGTGAACTGGTGCAGTCAGGTCAACTCCAGTTCTGATCAATCCTCTTGTGATTTTGAAGAGCATTTCTTTCAAGCTAGCATAGTGTTTTGTTACAGAAGCTTTAAAAAAACCTATTTGGAAGTTTGAAGTTGCCCTAGTTGATTGTTAGGAAGAGGATGACATATTCCAACAGTGATGTCTCTGGGTAGCTTAGGGCATTTAAGAATCTCGCTTTTCCTCTCCATTAACTTTTCTACGGAAACCAAGTCGAAGTGCAAAGGCATACTGTAGATATTCCCCTCGCTCCTTATATTTCATGTTCTTTGAATAGAAAATAATCTGAATACAGGCAAGACATTTAAACTGGAAATCACTTATTTTCCTTTTTTCTTTTCCCAGGACACATGAGAAAATCAGAACAAAAATTTCCTAACTTGCTTTCATTAGTCTTCCAACACAGGAATCTACATCTCTGAAGTGATGTATTTTGTTAAAAAGTCTATAATGTACACTGGGGAGGGTGGAGGTCCCCTTCAGTCTTGGCTGCACGTGTTTATACATTTTCTTATCACTATCTGCCTTCTCAATGAATCCTAGCCACAGCCTTGCATCTGTATGCTTAACATCTCTGTACCACCCTGAAATTAAGAGACAAAAGAGAGTATGTTTGTGCTATATAGGATATCTGCATCAGATACTGTAAAACATTAAGATAATGTGATAAAAAGTTACAGAGGAAGATGGATATTTCTTAGAAATAATGATCTGAGACTGATCTTTTAACAGCACAATTAGAACTAATCATATTGATTTCAGAAAGGTATTTTAGTGTTCATCATGAAGCCCAGTTCAGATTAAGGAAGGTAAGAAAATTTGCCAGCAAATGAGGTGGATATGGAGAGGCATGGTGTTTTCTGACTGAAGTAATCCTGAAGGAACTTAATCTTGCAGTGTTAGTAGAAATGGCGTTGGTGTTACAGCTGTAATATCATGCCCAGGAAATTTAATGTAAATTTAGCATGACAGTTCTTAGGGTGGCATTAAACAGAAATTAAAAATTTGTAAAAGTTCTTTCCAGGGTTTTATCAAAGAAGTAGAAGATACACAGGACAATTAGTCAAGTTTCAGGAAGTGTGTTCCACTTGGAGGTGTTGGAGCAAGTCCAGAGGAGGGCCATGAGGATGATAAGAGGACTGGAGCACCTCCCGTATGAAGACAGGCTGAGAAAGTTGGGGCTGTGCGGCCTGGAAAAGAGAAGGCTGCATATAGACCTCATAGCAGCCTTCCAGTATCTGAAGGGTGCCTACAAGGATGCTGGGGAGGGACTCTTCGTTAGGGACTGTAGTGGTAGGACAAGGGGTAATGGATTTAAACTTAAACAGGGGAAGTTTAGATTAGATAAAAGGAAGAAATTCTTTACAGCGAGGAAGGTGAGGCACTGGAATAGGATGCCCAAGGAAGTTGTGAATGCTCCAACCCTGGAGGTGTTCAAGGCCAGATTGGACAGAGCCTTGGGTGACATAGTTTAGTGTGTGGAACTAGATGATCTTAAGGTCCTTTCCAACCCTAACTATTCTATGATTCATGTGGGAATTGTAGATAAGAGCTACTGGAACAAGAGGCTTGCTAACAATCTGAAATCCAAGTATTGTTTTTCTCTCCAAGTATTCAGCACTCTCTCTCACCCTTACATATAAAGTCAGTTTCAGTTTCATGAAGGATTATTAAAGATCTGTGCAAACAGAGGTTTTAAAGTGCTAATTAAGAGCATTTTTCTTTCTTATTATAAAAATCAAAGTCTAGTGCTATCACTGGACCCTAAATTGCATGCTTCTGTTTTGCAAGTTTTATATTAAAATTCCTTGATGTTATTTCTTTAAAATTTCATAAAATCAGAAATAATCTAGAGAGATGTTATTTTTTCTGTTTCTTCAGTCACTATTTCTCTTTGCTGGTTCTTGCGTGCTAATGCTTGTGTTTCCTCTTGTGGCTTTTTCATAGTTGACCTTTATTTAAACTCAGTCTTTTTTGCATGAAGATCAGTGAAGGTTAACCATATTTGATGTCCATCTGTAAACTGAAGGAGGAGGGAAAAAAAAAAAAGTGGGGTTGGTTTGGGTTTTTTCCCCCAGAAAAATGCCATTGATACAGAAATACTTTCCCCCCCCCGTAGCTCGCTATTATATCACTTGGTGTCACCTCAAGTAGTTGTTTAGCGTATTCTAGCCTTCCAAAAAGAGGTGAATTAATCAAAGCACATTTTTTACCACTAATCTGAGGAAACACTCTGTGTACTTGTTGTCAACAACTGTTTTGTTCTCAACAGAATTTATTTGCATCCATTTTATTTAGGGGGAAAAAAAATAAAAAAAAAATCCAAGATCTTCAGTTCTTCAGTGCACTTGGAATTCAAATTCTCCTTTGAATTAAGTCCACCCTTCAAATTTAGGTATGAACATCTCTGTCCACTTTTAAATTCTAAATGCTGATTGGAATCCTGAAATAACGGAAGCAGCAATGAAAGTGGAGCTACGTATGTGATTTAAAGTGTAGTCATAACAATATTATGGAAGTTCTACTTCAGAAACTTATTTCCTTTTTTTCATATGCATGTGTTGTAGATCTTTCGCAAACTTTGGGTAGAATTACATGCTTGAAATAAAGCTAGGGATCCAGCGGGCAGATTCCAACTAAACCAAGTTATATTGTAATGAAAGAACCAACAGTTTTGCCTACACATTTCAGTAATACCTTATGTAAAATACAGTATTCACACTGTGCTTGAAAGTTGATATACTGATGAATTTTCATTGACTGGAAAACAGTTATATGATGGATAATGTGTGACCTTCTGGAGGTCAAAAACTGATTCATGCATGACATGCAAGAGTGCAAAGATCTTGAATTCATAAGAGGAATTTGGCAGAAAGATGAACTAGAATGTTGGGGGTTTTTTTATGTCATCACTTCAAACTGTGTTCATATACTAATTTAACTGTGCTTATGAAATCTTGGTTCAGTAATCTAGGTAAGATAGACAATCGTCTGGAATATTAAGACTCTGTGTTGACATACCACAGTATGTTTTGGGGTTTTTTGCTTGTTTGCTTTTTTAATTTCTTATATTAATTCATAGTCATCCTGCAGTCTTGATCTAATCAGCATAACAAAATTTCTGTATAATGAAGTTCTTAGCCTTTGCTCTGGACTTGGGGGAAAAAAACAGTTGAGTTTTAAGTCAGAACTCAAGCGGGAGCTGGAGATGGTGGTTATAAGGTATTTGTCTGCTCAGTTTCACTAGTCCTTGTAGTTTCTTAATTTCATGAATATAAAAATGAATGCCAAAAAACCCCAACAGATTTAGGAATTACTAATAAGGGTCAATGAACTTCTTTTCCTGCCTGATACATTTAATATTTTATTGCTTAAGTTGTATGTGAGAAAAGGTTGCTTGGGATTTGCATGTTTAAAGTAGAATTCATGAAACAAAATTTCAGCTATTCATTGACTCTAAATAATAGTAAAAGGGGGTAAAGATTTTACTGTATGTGTGTTTAAAAGAACAACAACAAAACCTTTAAATTTGTGACGCTTTTCATTATTTTCAGTCACACACTTTTGGAAGTTATTTTTATCAGTAGAAGGGCTGGTTCTACTGTATTGAATCGCTATCTTAATTTGAGAGAAGGAAAACTATCTGGAAAATGGTTTCACATCCCTACTTCAATAATACAAAAATTATTTTCCAGGTCTCTACTATCAAAAGTTTTTCATGGTACTTTGGTATAACCCTGGCAGTGTAAGGATGAGACATGAAAAGAATTGTTGATTGAGGCAATATCTTTTATTAGCAACTGGTATAGTTGGAAAAATTCAAACAGTTCTGGGCATGTAAACCTTTCATGGCCCTTCTTTAGAGACATAATGTGTTTTCTGGGGAACAATGATATTAAAGGACTTGGCAAGATATTTTGAAGGACTTTGAAATTTTTCAGTATCACCTCAAAGAGGAGGTTTTGCTCTCTTTTCCTTTGCTGCAGAAGCTCAAAGATGAAAATCATTCAATTTGCCCTTCTGGGTCATGTTAGACACTACTGGGCAGAGTGTTTACTTAAAGAAACCCTTAAGGGTTTTTTTTAAGTTAATTTGTTTGCATACGGAAGCACACTCAGTACTTTCCAAAAATCCCTCCTGGAGATATCTCTGTAGCAGTTATTCAAATCCTTTGTCCTGAGGGCAGCTAGGAGTTGAGTCTTGATTCCAGCGAGTGTGTTCTCACCAGTGTAAATGACTGCTGTGTTGTTTCTGGACCATCCAGGGAATTAAGTGCACAGGGTGTGCACGCAGACACATCTCTGACATCTAGTTATGCAACTAAAACAAAAGGACAAGAAATTCATCCTCTGTCTCACAACTTGAATTCCACAGCTCTTGCCCCAGTCAGAAAATTTTCATCTGTCACAGTTAAAAAAACAAGCATAGGTGCAAAAGCCGTTCCTGCTTAAGTAAATGAATATACTTTTGCAGTAGAAGAAGATAGATAAGTGAGATGTTTTTCCCATTATTTCAACATGAGGTTTTAGTCTAAGTTATGAAGGTTCTTTAGATTTAAAGGTTGTATTGGTTCATCATGGTTTGCTTGTACTTTAAAAAGATGCACATTGGTAAGGGAATTTGCTAGTCAAGTACTTTCGGTTCTTAACTTATACTATCTGCGATCAAGATGACCTTGGTTTTTACCCTTTCCAAATAAAATGCATGATTCTTTTACTGAGATTCTTCTCAGTAACAAGTGTGACCATAAAGTAGTTCAGCTTTTTTGCTGAATGATAATGTCCTTGAAAAGAGTAGAGAGCTGAGTGAAAATCAGTCCTTAAGTTTTATATCTGTGTGGAAGAAGTAAGTATCCAAAGCTGAATTTCTGCTTTCCGTGCTTTGGCTTTATACTCACAACCACCCTCAAATGAACTACTGCTTGATTTATAAATAAGACTAATTACTGTACTTATAAGCAAACTTGTAATTTGTCTCCATTTACTTAAGTGCTAACATTTTCAATTGCATTAAATTACATGTAAATTAATTACATTACAGTATATAATGTACCTTTCTGATTTGGGTGGTCTCAAGTGACTGGGAAGACAACTAGTTAATTTTCCTTTTCTGATTTGTTTTTATATCCCTTTTCTTTTTAGAATTTAAAAATTAATTAAAAAAAAAAAGCTTAAAAATACTTCATGGAGTAGTTGGAAAATCTAAAGTTTTACTTGCTGCTCAAGACCTAGTAGTCCTATAGCACTCTCAGCTCTTGATTACTTGCTGTAAAATGAACCTTTTGTTACAATTTGGGGCACTAGAGCAGATAGAGACAGATTTTTGTAATGGATGATTGCTTATTAGCAATTGTTTGAGTTACTAGATAAAAGGCTCCAGATCACATTAAAGCAATTCTCATTTAATTCCACAGAAAAATCCACAGAACAATCAAATCAAAGTTGATAGTGTTCTTGGAAAATGAACAAGGTAGATTTTCATGGCATTGCATTTTAGTACTTTAAGCATATGAAGGATGGTGGATAGCAGAGTGGTTAATGAACATTTTGAATTCTTCAGCTTTTCTCTTTAGCAGACTGATTCTGACATTATGTATGTAGAGAAACAGGGCTATTGATCTCTGGATTTTATGGTTGCAACTAAGATCTGTTACTAGTAACAATTAGATGGACTCTGCCTTTGTACAGCATTAATCTCTCATCACTTAGTATGACATTATTTTATCTCGTGCCATTAATTCATGTATTTGGTCATGTCTGGTGTTTGTGCTGTCTTTTAATTCCGCTTATGCAATACCTTATATTCATGTCAATTTCTTTAGAAATTATTTTTTTGCTGTATCTTCTTTTCTGCAAGGTGGCATGTTTTTTTCCAATGCATTCCGACACATTATCCTCCTGTCTCATAGTAACAGTTCAGCATGTTGTGAGGAGTAGGGACTTGGAGTCTTTGTGTTTCCCTCCTTAAAACATTCAGATAAATTGCAAGTCCATACTTTTACTGCAAGGTTTAATACAGGGTTCTTGTAGGACCTCGCAAAGATCTGGCTGTCATCACAAACACTGGGGTTTCAAAGGTCCCCTGATTTTATCAGAACCCTCTGTATCTTCTGCCTGCCTCTGACACTGCAAAGCAAGGTCTTTTGAAGGATTATTATAATGAAACTGAGATAAACAGACAACAGATGATACATATTGTCACTACAGATTTCTCCTCTTCTAAACTACCAATATTCAATATGCTTTTCATAGGAACTTCTGAATTATGCTCAACCAGAATCAAAAGCTACTGGCAACACAACTAGTCTTTCATTATCAAAGTGATTTTAAGAAGAAGAGTACATTGGAGACAATGGTAATGGTATTTCATCCTAAATGTCATCCTAAGCTGGTCTTAGAGTGCTTGATATCTCCTTTTTGCAACAGCTCACCTATCACTGTATTTCTTTCGAACTCTGCTATGTTTTTGACTATTAGGCACTAAGAGAAATCATTAACAAAAACCCAAACCAACAAAGAAACAACAACTTAGAGATGGTGTCACAAAACGAGTGGTCATCTTAGGCCAGTGGACAAGCTGTTTTAGGGAAACACTCCTGTTGAGTCATGAGGTTCAGAGAGGACCCTCTTGCTTTCCATCTGATCCTCAGAAATTAGAGGGGCTGGGTGCGGCTGCATCCAATCCTAGTTTCAGACTTGGACAGCAGTTTATGTCTGAAGGATTGTGTAGTGCTTGCTCCTTTTTGTCCAAATTTGTCCCACATGCCAGTACTTTCACATTACAGGGAGCGGGGGGAAGGGTGGTTCTCAAACTCCTTATAGCTGACAAGCCTGAAAGTTTCCTAAGAAAGACAAGACCCGAGTCAAATCCTTTATTTCAAATATTCAAGTCTCCAGAAACTTACACAAAACAAAATTCTGCTGAATATTTTAATTACACAAAATACAAGTTTGTGACAAATAAGTTTCAGAGATTGCTGGTGATAGGTACTGTCTACAAAAGCAAGCTTGAAGTGATACGCAACCAGACTATAATCACTAATAACAGCTAGCATGAGTTAGTCATTTAGTGTGCATAAGATAAAGTTACTAACCAATAGGGATTCATATGGAGAAGATAGTTTCAGCCTGTTGACTGATCCCAGAAGTTACAACGAAGTCTTCCCTAACTCCTTTCCTCTTTCATTCACTTTTATACTTTTCTTTACACTCAGGTGGAGTTTGAGTGATTCTAGTCATACATTATTTTATTATTGATTGGTATAAAATTCTCTCACTTTTCACTTAAAGATATAGTTAAAAAAAATAAAAAGCGCATGCTTGGTGTAAGGGGTTGTGGAGGTGTGCATCAGCATTATAATCAGCACGGTTCACCTAAGGAAGTGATTTCACCAGTTTTTTGCTCAGCAATGGGTGTCTCCTCTTATATTTCTCATTTGACAGCTGCTATGAGGCTTATCAGCTGCATGGTACCATCAATTTCCCAATCCTGCAGGGAGTATGACAAAGCCTGGCCACAGTGTCTCCACTGTGCTCCACCCTCTGTTGCTCCTCTAAGGTAGCAGGTTGTGTTGCCTAGGGAACCATGGTGGAGTAGATTCCGTGCATGCCAACCTTCCTGAAAGTGGCAACTGTATTTTACCCTAAAAAGGTTTCTGTAATACTACAACTTCTGTTAGACCCTGGTTTTCTCTAATTTTCCCCCAAGTAATTTTCCCACCGTTGGAAATAAGGTTACCTTATTCATTGCCTTAGGCAGCTAGTGAAACTTCTTGAAAATTCTTCTAAAGTAATTCAATAAGATAATAATAGTTAAAAAAAAAATCTCTCTCAATATTAAGGCATTTGCTATAGTAACAGGCATCTTGTGGTATAAATGATAGGTGCAAGCCCGAATGGCCAGATCCAGGAGAAAATTATCCTGTTTCTAGATTCAGATGATGTATCTCCAGAGAGGCCACCTTCAAC
>NW_009934963.1:0-32574 GCF_000696875.1 Nestor notabilis
ACCCTAACTATTCTATGATTCTATGATCTAACCATGTCTGTATTTCATTCTATACAGCAGGGTCATCTGACAATGAAATCAGTCTGCAGTAAATTTTGCAGAGCACCATTAATGGATCAGTATCTTCCACCCAGCCAATCTCACAGTAATTTATGAGAAGACAGTCCAGGCCTTCAAGTTCTTATTAGCAGATCTTCCTGACATGTTCAGCTCTGTGACAAAATAGCCAGCACATTTTTGTAATCTTCTTGTCTTTGCATGAAGGGGTCTCATGCAAAGAACTTAAGCTTCTAGCACTTCTCCTAGAAATATGCTTTCTTCTGTGGTATGTATGGACTATTTAATTGCCATAGCTTGCACAAAGGAGTGAAGGTAAGTAATGACATTAATGTGGTAGAAAAGCTCCTCAGCATTAGTCACTGGTGAGGAAGGGCAGAATCTGGTTAAAAGCACAGTTGTGTTGATATGCAAGGCAAGGAAAGCCTGGTGCATGGCTCTGCCCTAAGAGTTAAGAGGCTTTGCAGACTACTTTCCTTTGTTCGTATTTATGGCACTGTTGTCGGAAGTGCTTGGAAAGTTGTGCAGCAGTTTGAAAATGTAGCACAGTGAGATGGTTGTGCTTAAAATTTCCAAGAAACGATTCAGACCAGAAACATTTTGACATTGTTATGATTGCAGGAAAATATGTGAAAATTTGTCCACAATAGGTAATTGAGTTGAAAGTACCCTATTTGATTATTATTGCCTAAGAATGTTTCTTTTACTAACAAACAATGAGAAAGAACAGGGAGGTTTTTTGCGCATTCAAGTTCTTTTAAAATCTCTTTGACACACTCAGATTTTAGGTACCACCCCTGTGGGCTGCCATCAGCTGTAGATGGCAGCCCAAATAATGTGGGACAATCCCACCACTGAGCTCTCAAGCATTCCTTTTCCTGATGGTTAAAACAGTGCAGAATGGGGTGATAGGAGGAGGAAGTCCTGTAGGGCTGAATCGAGTTGTGTGAAGGGAGGTGGCCAAAGTGCCAAGCCACAGTTAGAGTCCAGAATTACTGGTTATTGCCAAGTTCTTGTTTCAAAGGGGATTTTCTCTGTATGCAGAGAAAGAACTTGTTTCTCTATATATTTTACTAATCCAGCAGATTTCCAGAACTTTTTGGCACGGTGTGAATTCTGCATGTGTGATGCCATCAAGAGAAGTCAGTAACAGGCTGATTCCTGGGGAAATGTCCATATATAAAATGGGACATTAGAAAGCCTGATGGATGCAAGTTGGATATGCAGAAATAGTTGTTTTTTTATAGTTATAATAGCTACTTCATATCTAATTCAAAGCTCATTACAAAAATTACAGTAAAAGGCCATTTTTAATGACAAGGTCTTATTTCTGCCAATTTTCAGCTCACTATGGAGATTGATTCAAAATGACTTGCATCCCTACACACGTGTATACACAGATGGTGAATTACAGATTTAACTCAATGGAGAGGACAGGTGCTAAAAATACAAATTTGGGGAAAATGTGGGAGGGAGAACAGGATGAAAAAGACTGACAGCTGCTTATTGTCCTGTCTTGACTAAATGTGACTCTTTAACAGCCTGGGGAAGAAAAAGACCAGGCTAGAAAATGAAAGACTTCACAGAGGTAACAGTCTCCTGCAAAGGCCAGGCACATACAATACTGAGAACTTTAAAATGAAGCTAGCAGGTGTCCTGTACAAGATTTCTGAACATCAGCCATGTGGTATTCCTTTTCATTATGTGAAACAACATGGTGCTGGTCCTGCAAGTATTATCCCTTGGATGCTGAAGCTGGTGGGATCCTCATCTAACAAGGACTTTCAGATAAGCCTAACTCAGTGCCCAATGGGGTCAAGGTTTATGTGGTCATATCGTCTATATACACAGGATCTAGATTTTATAGCACCAAGCAGTGTGATAACCTCATTTTTGACACTGAGTGTATCAGAGTGAACTCCCCAGGCCTCAACCAGCTGCCCAATGCCAATGGTAAATTTCTTGTTTCAAGTCACCTTGGCCAGACAGAGGAAAAGGTAAAGGCAAGATTGCATTTAAGCTCTGCCCACTCTGATGCAATGACATTACATGGAAGCACAGCCTCATGGCATTACATTATTCCCAACAGAAAAAAAAGGCAGGAGCTCCAGCTCCCATCTCAGGGGAAAAAAACAGAGGTCCTTCAATACTTAACCTACATGTGTCTGAGCACAGGAGTAAGCACAACCTGACCCTGAGAAGAATAATGACGTGCCATTGCATTTGTAGTTCTCTCCCTCCTTCTGACCCATCCAGAAATGAGGTGGCTGGTCCAAGTTAACATGTGGGGTCCCTAAGAAGTCAATGGGAAGTGTTGAGAGTGTGCACAGGACAATTTCTCCTGTCCCAGAATGGTTGCTTTAAGATTGGTGCATCAATCCACACCTGACAGTGGTGTTCACTTCCCACTCTGGAGAAACCCAAACAGCGTGCTCAGAAAAGACCAACTGGGTTTTCATGTGCTAAAGTCAGATACGCTTCTGAAGAGTTTTAACTCCAAACTATTGTCAGGCCAGTGGTCTAAGCAGAAACACCACAACAGTGAAGAGAACCTTCCTGTGTTGTCTATCAATTTTATCCTAGTTACTAAGATTAATATGCACTGTAGTATATATTCCCTGTCACAGATCATGTTGGGTGAAACTTTGAAACAGAGATACCATGTTCTTTGTTCCATCTCAAAGCAGATGTGGTCTCCAGGTCAGAGAGTGAGTGGGAATCAATTGGGAAAAATGTTTGGGGCTATGCCAACAAGTATAAAGGGGATACAAATTCCCTTTCATCAAATACAGCTAGGATGAGTTCTCTGTGATGAAACTTCTGAGGAAAGAAAACATATTGTTAGAGCCTCCACTGAAGAAAAGGGAAAGAAAAAAGCTTATCTAGGAATTGGTAGATGATCTGAGCAGGACATAAGAAGACTTTTACTAATATGTCATGTGTTTGGTCATAAGGTATGAATTATTCCATGCTTTTGGGGAAGAAGGAATGATCAAGAGCTGGCAAGAAGTGGTATTTAGACAATCTGGTAAGACAAAGTTCTACTTTCATCCTTCCAGACATGGTGAGTTGCCATGGCCAAAGGCAGGACGCTGAGGGAACACTGGTGAAGATCTGTGGAGAAGACACCAACTTGGCCTTATCCTTTGCAAGGAATAGACGTTTAGTAAAAATTACCTTGACCAATGTGAAAATGAAATGCTGTCACCATGGAATATTGCAGAGGCTGAGATAAACTTGCTTAATATAGTTGGGATTTTTGTATTGGAACAACTTGTCAAAGGATCACATCATCTCCAGCAGAGATAAATATGTCATTAACCCTCTGTACTCTGCTCTTATCAGGCCACACCTGGAATACTATGTTCAGTTTTGGTCCCCATTGCACAGAAGAAATGTGAACAGGCTGGAGAGGGTCCAGAGAAGGGCCACAGAGATCACCCAAGGACTGGGAAGCCGTGTGAGGAAAGGCTGAGAGAGCTGGGCTTGTTCACCCTGAAGCAAGGAAGCTCAGGGGAGACTTTGTCACTATGTTCCGGCTACAACAAAGACGGAGACTCCCTTTTTACAAGGCGTCACATGGAAAAGATGAGGGTAATGGCTAGAACTTACTCCTGAGGATTTTCTTGTTGGACACAAGAGGAAAACTTTTCACAATGACACCAATGAGCGATTGGAGTAATCTTCCCTGGGAAGTGGTGGATTCCCCAATGCTGGACATTTAAAAATCATCTACGCAGGGTGCTGGGACATCTAGTCTAGGCCATGCTTTGCCAAGAAAGGTTGGAACAGATGATCCTTGAGGTCACTTCCAACCTGTCATTCTGTGATTCTAATTTACTGACACTGAAAGATATTATAGAAATGCATTTTTTCCAAAAAGCTTCCAATGGAGCACAGGAGTTGTGTTCCTGCCAGGCCATCCTCCCAACAAGGGATCATGGCTCTGCCACAGTATATTTCATACTGCTGCAGCCATTCAGGCTGCCTCAAAGCTGGACATTAGGGCTTTTTAAGGTCAGCAACTCCAACATATTCCTGTCACATTCTAACTCCACGACTGGGGACCCCGGAGTGTACCAGCTGAGACTCCCACGAGAGGCACATCTTTGCCTGGGAAGCCCCTGGGAGCTTGTGGGATTTCTACTCTCCCTCCACAGATTGAATGGGTCTTTATATCTCAGTTCCACTGCAGCTGCCACCATTTGTGTGTTCCCAGCTCTCCATCTGTCCGATATAGCCGAGTGGGAGCAGAGAGTCCAAGATTCCCAGGCAATCTTGCAACTTAGGTTTCTGTGAACAGATATGGGATAAAAAGCACGTCTTATTTCAATCCCACCCTTCTCTGTTCCCAAAGATTTCCCTTTCAAAGTTCTTCATTACCTTTTTGATACTTGTTCAGAAGATTTGTGCAGAATAAGAATTACATGATAATTTTACATGTTTTAACCAAACCATGGGTACATCAAGCAAGGTTTTCAGAAGAATCAGTGAGCACCAAAGGGTGCCTGTAAGAGGCTTATTCCTCCCGTCTAAATTAGTTGAAGTAGTCTAGAGGAATTAAAGAAACAGTTACTAGTGGTAAAATAAGTGGAGACCTCAAATAGACTGCATAAAAATTTTTTGTGTTTATCTGACTTTGAAACCAATTGACATTTATGAAGTTAAAATTTAAATGTGGGTGGTTTTCGTCTGCTGTTAGTATTTCTTTCTACCAATAGAATATTCTGGGTTAGATAAAATACAAATTAAATGACTGAACTGACCCTTTGAAATACTACCATAATACAACTTTCCTCCTGCCTATGCCTCAGTGCCAAGAAAGATTTTAAATGCCATGCACTGTGTTTGGGTTTAATACTTCCTAAGGTACTGGAAAGTATTCATCTACTAGTATCTCAAATCATCAGTTAGAAGCCATAGGAAAAAAGACAGCACATGAGAGAATATCTTTATTCAGCAAAAGGCCTGTGTTTTGTTGAGGTGGAGGTGATTTTAGCCCATATCACTTCTGAGCTCCTGGGGATGGGATATGGTTGGATTTGAGGGTGTAGACCTTTCCTTCTATTGCTAGTGGAGTACACTGGTAGTTTTATTCCCACTTTCCATTTTGCCTGCTGTTGTGACTATCACTGTTCAGTTAAGGATAGTTGAGAGACTGCAAATGTCCTTGCATGGTCCTTCAGAGCAGGATTTCTACAGGAGAGAGGTATTAAAACTTTGATGTGAAAAATCACAGGACAGCTCCTATAGGAACATCTGCTCTAGGTACACCCTTCACAACAGACATACCAACCCCTTACTGTTTTGTGTCTTTTCTGCTCTGTAAAAGGCTGTAATTTTTGCAGTTTAGGGGAAAATACCAGTGCAATTGCCCTGAAATTGAAATGAATCCATGTAGTTGGGCAGTTGAAACCTGTCATAATAATGCCTTTCAGTGCTCCATGAGGATGTTCACTAGAGGCAGTTGTGAGAGAAAACAGCTCATCTGAGAGGTCCCGTTATTTGTTGACTAGAATAGAGCACTCATACCAATGCTCAAAGTACATATTTCCCCCACTTTCAAATGATGTAGTGCCACCCCTTCCTACCCACTCATCTTCCTTCCCTCAGCCTTCTCACAGCCCCTCTGAAACTTCTTGTGGCTCATTGCAGTCCTCAAGGTGTCCTTGTCTGCAGTCCTCAAAGGCTGAACCTATCATTATAACCACAAGAGTACCCTGAATACTTGGAATAAACCCAGATGGCAGCATCTCCATCAGTAGAGCAGGTCTACGCAGCCCCAAAGGCATGGCCCTTACCATGTTCTGTTAATTTCCTAAAAGAAGACCACGGAGTGATGGGAATACTCTGAACCAGACTAACAGTATAAATCATTTTGGGACAGCTATGAATTAATGCTTTTGGCTGGAGATGAACTTTGGAACTTACTGAAAGCCAGCCGGAGTCATCATCCAAAAAAAAAGGAGTGATTCTTCCTGTTTAACCCTCATCATGAAATTAGGCATCTTGTGTATTGGGTTTGCATGACAAGGTTTTGGTAGCAGCTTGGAGAGGCTGCAGGGGTGGCTTCTGTGAGATGATGCCAGAAACTTCCCCCATGTCCAACAGAGCCAATGCAGCCGGATCCAAGACGGACCCACCGCTGGCCAAGGATGAGTGATCAGCAGTGGTGGTATCGCCTCTGGGATACTATAGTTTAGAACAGGAAAAACTGCACAACAGAAACTGCAGCCAGAGAGAGAAGTGAGAATATCTGAGAGCAACAGCTCTGCAGGCACTAAGGTCAGTGCAGAAGGAAGGAGGAGGTGCTCCAGGCACCAGAGCAGAAATTCCCCTTAGCCTGTGGTGCAGCCCATGGTGAGGCAGGCTGTGGTCTTGCAGCCCATGGAGGTCCATGGTGGAGCAGATATCCACCTGTACCCCATGGAAGGGAGCCATGCTGGAGCACTTCATGAAGAACTGCAGGCTATGGGAAAGACTCACATTGGAGAAGTTCATGGAGGATGGTCTCCCATGAGAGGCACTCCATGCTGCAGCAGGGGAAAAGTGTGAGGAGTTGTCTTCTGAGGAAGAAGGAGTGGCAGAACAACATGCAAGGAACTGACCCCCATCCTGTCCTCCTGCACTACTCATGGGGAGGAGGTAAAGAAACTGGGAGGGAAGTTGAGACTGGAAAGAAGGGAGGGGTTGGAAAGAGGTGTTTTAAGATTTTATTTCTCATTATTCTATTCTGACTTTTGACTGGCCATAAATTAATTAATTTCCCAAAGTCGAGTCTGTTTTGCCTGTGACAGTAGTTGCTGAGTGATCTCCCTGTCATTGTCTCAACTGACTAGCCTTTTGTTGAATTTTCTCTCCCCTGTCCAGATGAGGAGGGATGTGATAGAGCTGCTTTGGTGGGCACCCAGCCAGGGTCAACCCACCACAGCTTGTTTTGTTATATATGGGTTACCTGTATGGAATATATACATAGTGAGCAACCTGAAGTCAACCATAATAGAAATGATTGTTAAGTCAGACTGAACAGAGGTGGACACAGTGAGACCAGGTTTCATCTCCTAAACCTCTCAGCTCCCAGTGAATACAAGCTGGTATATAAGATGACTAACTGCAGCATTTGAGACAAGTGAGAAGTGGTTTCTGCGAGCCTGCTTTCTGTGGCTGCTGGCATTTAATCAAAGGCAAACAGGACATTGCAGGAGCTGGAGGGAAAATATTTCTATCCTAGTAGAAAAATGTGTCTATGGATCATTCGCTCTGCTCAGAAACACCACATATTTTGCTCACTAAAATAAAGGGCTGTTCCTGCTCTTACATTCAAACACAGAGGGAATGTAGCAGTGATAGTGCAGTCAGACATCTCACTAAATCCGAACACCAAACACATGGATTGGATCCTATAGCTTTTGAAAGAGCAACTAAAAGTAAGCAGAGAATTAAATATTAAAGCCAGCAACACATGAACCGGACTGGTTTCATAGGAACATTATTTAATCAAGAGGAGGAGATACATGGTGTTCTTTAGGTGGCGTGGTAACTCACGTTGAATTTGGGAAATGTTTGTGGGAGTGGATCTGATAAGATACTACAACATGAAGGTTACAAGGGCCTTGAGGAGCAAGACTGTTCATCCTGCTTTATGCAGCACACCTCAACAAGGTATTTGTAAACATGAATCAAACACTGCATGCTTGATTAGCACCTTAGTAACATCACTGAGTTACCGGAGGCCTCTAGAAATTGGACTGATATGACACATTGTTGTAATCTTCACTTTCTGTGAGCAAGGGCTGTATCTCTTCAGAAGTTCCTCTTCTCTTCTTCCGGCAGGCCAGGATGAGCCCTGTGAGCACAGCAGTAATGATGCCTCCAATCACTGCTGCTCCGACTAGCCAAGCCCAGATCTGACGGGCTTGCTCAAGGTAGGGTATTAAAAACTCCTGGAAAGAACCAAGTGCTGGAAAGAAAACAGAAAAAAAGAAAGAAGAAAGGTCCTTTTACATGGTGCAATGTGCTGGCAGTTTAAAGCAGTTGTGTAACAGGTAACAGTGATCAAAAGAAGAGACTACACTGATAGAAACTGTCTGAAGGTCACAAATACTTTTCAGCAAATCTCTTCAGTCCTTATAGTCTGTTTTTCAATCTTCGTATAAAAGGCAGGAACAGAGTTCACTGTCCCCAGTGCTCCCCAGTGCTCTTTATGGTTTTTTCAGAACTGTAAGACTATAACCCAAGAAGTTTGATACCATATGGCCAAAGGTCCTGCTAGCTCAGCATCCTGTTGACAGCAATAACTGAAGCAGAGCACCAGGAAGAGTTTAAGAATGGGTCAAGCCTATTACAGTCCTTTCACACAATACTTACCCAGCCTCTAATAATTTGCAGCTCAGGGATTTCCTGAACCAGTTGTAGTGTCATTGTATATAATAGCCATTGGGGGATTCTTTTTCACCCTTTCATCAGCTTTTTCTAGCTCTTCTTTGAACTTTTTTCACAACTTCTTGCAGCAAGGAAATCCCTGACTTAAATACATGTCAAGTGGGGAAAAAAGTGCTTCCTTTCACTAATTTTGAACCTGCCTCCTGCTTGTTTAATTCGATAGATCTTGTGTGGGAAGAGGCAGCAGACAATTATTCTCTGGTCACTCTGCACAAGACATCCTCTTTCTTTGGTGAATCCAGGGTAGCTTCTCACTGGTTAGAGAACCAGCTGCCTTCTTGCCTTGTGGTATTAATTTGTGTGTCTGTCTCTCTGGTTTTCTCACTATGGCTTAATGAGTTATAAAAACCAAACCATGCCAAACAGGTCTCTCACTTCCTGATAGCAGTTGGAATGTGACCTGTTCACAATACACTCAACCTGTTGTACTGAATTTGAGAATGAGAATACCCGTGCCCTTGGGCTAAGAAGGATTTGGAATCTACATCTCCCAATTAATAGCTTTAATTACTATTATTAGCTGTAATTATTAGCTATTAAGGGGAAAAAACCACCAAAACCCCACCTCTCTGGGCAACTTCTCTGGGACCACCTATGGTGGTTTATTCTTGAATAGTATTCATGCACCTGGACTGGTTTAAATGTGCTCAACCATATTTCATGTGGTATATACCCACAAAAGCTTTAAATGCCTTCCTGCCATCCTGCGTTTTCACTGATGCTCAGAAAAGTAATCCTGTATAAATTCTTGGATCATGGTGTTTCTGAGCATATGCTGTTATGTGCACTGTGCTCTGAAAAGATGCTGTTGGTTTGCAGCACCTGTAAGGTTAAGCTATCCTTAGCACTTGACGTCTGAATCACTTTCTGAGATGTAATTCCAATTTAGGCTGAGTTTAGGCTGAATATAGTTTGTTTGTTCCTACAACTCAACTGCACTTTGGGGAATGTTTTGATACTATTTCTCTGGTCCTTGAGTTCCAGTTAATCCAACTTTGTATTCTGAAGTTGTAATTGCAAGAGTCTGTATGTTAAACCTTCTACTTCTCACCTCATTAGACATATAAATACTATATAAAACTAAGAATTACAAAAAAAATTAGGATCTTGATGCTTCTGAGTGAACTGCATAAACCTCTGGGTATGAGGTACATTATCTCTTCAGTCCTTCATTTCTCATCTGTCAAATGAGGAAAGTACAGTTCACTGAATCTTTTGTATTGTGAATGTAAATTAATATTTCTTTGGGAGTCGCTGCAATAGTGGTTGGTGCCAAAGGAAAGTGTTAGAGGAAACATCTTCAGGATAGCATTTTAAAAGCGTGCAATAAATCATACATTAAGCTACACACTGCTTAAGTGAGAAAATGGAAGTCAAAAGAAAAAAGGATTGGACTTGTGTTTCTCACAGAATCCTGCCTATGCTGTGTTGTGAATGAGGTAGGGATCTGGGGAAAAAATAGTGTGCAATTAAAGATAATGCAGACATGTAGAGGTGGATGGTGAATTACAGCTATATAGACAACTTTAATGGTAGCATTTCTTAACTTTGTGTGCTTGACTTTGTAACTCCAATTTTTTTAACTCTTTTGTATTGCAAACGTCTAAATAAGAAACAACCTGGCTATTTAAACTGGAGTGCGTATATGATAAAAGAAAATGTATACACAGCAGGAACTTGATGATATTTTCATGCTTAGCAAAAAGAGAATTATCACTAAGTCCTTGTCTTTGCAGAATTTGTCTGGGACATGGGGGTTTTCTAAATGATATCTTATACTTTGTTCCTGAACCATCTCTCTCCTCCATCAATGTTATTTGGAAGTCTGAGGTAACTTCTTCCTGGTAAAACATAACATGATTTTGAGATGATGAGATACCACAGAAGGGATTAATCTATTTTATTATATCCTGATAATCAGTCAAACATGCCCTTCTCTTGCTTTTAGCCTCAGACTGCAGTTTCTGTAATTAGCTCAAAGGCAAAAGCCACCTCCTGGCATCTACTGCCTATTTCTCTTTGCTACACAAAAGGTGCTTAGCATCATTGTCACAAAGTTGCCGTGGCAACTCTTGGGTGTCAGAGGACAGAACACCCCAGGACACTCCATAATCTGTTAATCTGTGATTCTACACAAAAGTAAACCTATGACTGGACTGTCTGCCCAGCCAAAATCACACAAACTGGGATTTCAAGTATTCTGTGACCATAATACTTTAATCTCTATTTGTGCAAGACCCAAGAGTGCAGCAACTGTGTTTGGTGATGGCAACCTGGGAAAAGTGTCAAGGGAGTGGTGTGGTCATGGGAAATCATAGCTGCTTTGTGGGATACATTAGCCAATGCCAGTTCCCTTCCTTTGATATCACTGTTTGGAGTCCAATGGCAATCCTCTTTGGAAGCTGCCATGAACATCAATTAAAACTGCCCTTTTCCTCAATAGGTTCATGACAAAGCAAGAGGAAGCCAGGTTAGGATGGTGCTTGACATCTACCCTACCATTTGTGATTAACACTAGCAATATCTCCTTATCTTGCTCTTTCTGATAGGAAAATAGAAGTGATTAACCTCAGCCGTGGTCTTAGCAGTCAACTCTTGACATACATACTCTTCTCAAAGACAGTGCTAACTCTAGGTAACAGCAACAAATAATTTCTTACTCAATACATCAAATTGGGGGGTTTTAAATATAATTTAAAAATTCCAAGCAGTCTAGTTTATGTGGGTTCCTGGAATTCAGTGAGAGGGTAGGAAAGCACAGCTGTGTAATTTTAAGGTGAAGCAATGTGTGTCTCCTACCTCTAAATAGCTCCCAGAAAAAAGAAAAAAACAAAACAAAACAAAAAACAAACAGTTTTAAAATCCATATTCCTGTTCCTCCATTAAGCATCATTATACAACCACCAAAATATCTGCTCATATTCCTTTTTCTGGGGATATATTTTTGCATCCTGGTTTCTTTGGTTCTCTCCTTCTGTTTTAATTAACCTTAATCTACACCCCCTTATCTCTGCCTGAAGAGAACCTCAGGACAAAATGCTCTCTTCTCATCTTCTATTTACTTCAGAAATGTAAACAGCTTCCCAAGCCAGCATTTTTCAAGTACTGTCACCTTTAATTGCCTGTGATTGTCCTGGCACCTACATTTTATTGTGCATGTCACTGTTTTATCATAGGCTCTCACACACATAACATCACCCTTTCACGCTGTGGCCAACAGTGTGAGCTCCTGAGCTGAGAGACTCAGCACAAATATGGTGGTATTGTATTTGCCAGCTGCCACATTTTTTACTCTCTGGGATGTGATTTTGCAACCAAACTGCTGAAAAGCCAGAAATAGAAATGAGCTGCAGTCTGATTCTGGATCTCAGCTCTCCTCCTACAACACATGCATGAGCAACCTGGAAGTCTATATTGTAAACAAATGCTCTCATCCCATGCTTTGCCCTGAGTTTCAAAGTTCCTTAGTTAAGGTTTCCAAAAATTGCCACTGATGGTTAGATTCCTGGGTTTATAATTGGGTATCTGCCTGCTTTCAACCAGCTACACAGGTAGTGGTCATCAAATTATTCCCATGGAGAGAGGGAGATTTTCTGGGCGAAAGTCAAGGATGTTTCTGCAAATTTATCTGTTACTATTTCTAGAAGAAAGAGAAAATAGGGAAGTCCTAGCCCAAGATGTGAAATATAAGTACTTGGAAAAGCTCTTATCATAGAAAACTCTTTTGATGGCTTATTGCTAGGTGGTGCCGTTAGTCTTCCAAATCATTTTATTGATACTAACAAATGTTCTTTTTCAGTAAGCCATGCCAGCTGTGGTAGTTTTACAGCTCACCGTTCTCATGTCAAGGAAAGCTGGTGTCTGCTCTGGTTTCTGCTCAGATGAGCACCCCAGTAAGTAGGCTCTGACATGTGCCTTTGATTCCTAAGGGATGGATTTCCACACACACTGTGACCACTTCTGCTTCAGGGCTGCTGTATGCATAAAAATAAATTAAGCTGCAATTAAAATAGCATACTGTCATGCAGTGATTTGCTTTTCAGTGGAAAACAGGGCTCCAGGCATCAGCTTTTCTTCAGGGGCACGGCAACAATATAATTTAGCATTAAAATGCTATTTTGTCATTGGATTCTTTCCAAGTTTTATTTCTTGCAGTCAGCCTCACTGTGCTCTGTGTAGTCCTGCTTCACCTCTACCAAGACGTTAGCTGCTTTCTTTTAACAGCAAACAAGCCTGGTCTTGAGAACAGGATGGAGCCAGGTCTTGTGTGCTCCTTCCTCACTCTGTCCTGTCCTCTTCCTCTGTGTTTCCTCTTCCCCCTCATTTGGAATATGAAATGCTGCCTATTCTTGACCACCCAGATCTATTTGTCTGGTAACTCCTGGCTGCCAGTCACAGACTTCCTTTTCTCCCTTGACTACACAGAAGCTTTCAGGGAGGGTCAACGTGCTTTCCTGCTTCAGATCCTCCACCAAGAATTTCATGCTTCCTCCTCTGTTCCTCTGAACAGGAATCCAGCATTCGTACTTGGAAAAAAGTCTGGGAGTAAACACTAGAGCACTGAGAAAATACATATCTGCATATCTGCATTTTGAGATTCCTGCCATTTCCCATTTGTAACTAGGTCTTCCCTTCAAATAAGACATAGCTTAAACTCTGTTCTTCTCAGTGAAATTAACAAGGGGTTGAACAATATCTGAGGATTATCTGGGCTTTCTAAATTAGGTTGAATTTCACTCTTTGTGTTGTTCTTTCAAAATAATGAAGGAACTATTTCCTTACCTTTGTGCTAAAAACACGGGCAGAATTTAATAAGAATTCAATTTTCTGAGGACTGTGTTCTCCCGTGGGAAAAGGGAGGAGACCAGAAAGAAACAGAAGGGAATTATTAAATGGTAAATATTTTACCATTTGCTTCCTTTTGCAGTAACTGTTCCAGACTCAGTATTTCTGAAAGTCATGGTATTTGGCACTTCTTCTGAGCGGTACAATTCTAGGAATAATGTGAGTTTAGGAAACTAATTGCTTTCATTAGAAATATGTATAAATATTACTGGTCTTGATTGGGAATTAAATTATGGCAACATGAACAAACAGGCAAAAATGCTACTGATAAGACTAAACAAATAATTTTAAGACTATATTTGAAGCATCTATTAGATTATTTTCTGTCTGGGGTTGGCCAAATTGTTTGTGGCATAATCTGTCTCTGGGTTATAGTATTAAACCAGCTAACCCAGCCTTAGACAATTGTACTGGAGAGCTGCAGATTCCTTTCGTTGCACATAAAATAGCAAAAAATGTGTTTTCTGGGTGACTCAATCACACACTAGATTTTGCATGAGAAGTGAAGGAACAAGCTAAATGCATGATTGGACTGTTTATCAAGCATGAAGAAAGCATACACCCCCATTCTATGCAAACTGTCAGAAAAGCAGGGATGCCCTGAGAACTGATGCTGTTTTGATAAAGACAAGAAGGAAGCTATGAGAATTCTAGCACTGCTCAAATGTCCCTGATGCTTTTGCTATATAGCAATTGGACTTTCAGCTGTTCATTGACTTTTAACTGAAGAGACATGCTCACAGAATGTGTCTGCCTCAAACAGAAAACCAAACATGCCCAGTAACCTAGATCTTCACTGGCCACTGCTTTGCAAGGATAACTGCATCCCACATCCAGGATAGCTTTTGGCAGTGTTTAACATAACAGACATGTCTGATCATTCCAATGGCACAGTTTTATAAAGGGTTGTGCCAAAGTATCTGAGCAATCCTCAGTTCCAGGCAACATTTTATCTTTAACAGAATTTAACCCTTCCCTTAAACAATAAAGAAACTGGTACTACTCAAGAGAAACTATGAGGTCCACTACTATGAGCATGAGACTTGTTTTACCTGAGGTTCCCCATCAACTACAGCCCCAAGGGCCTCTGTCCTCTCTGTGCCTGAAGATGGACAAGATGTCCAGGTCAAAACTACCTCTGAATAGCAGTGCAAAATTCATTTTGATTAAATGGAATTAGCATTATGATTGATTAAATTGTGTTCATATAAATAACCATAGAGCAAGCACAAAGTCAATGGATCATGGTTTTAAGTGCTGCACAGACTTAGTGTTGGCCTTTGATGCCATGGTGTATTTTCCTATGGGGATTTAAGGGCACGTTCGGCCCCCCAGTTCTGATAACAAGCTGACCATTTGGACCAGATTCTGCTCTCAATAAGCTAGGATAAATAGCATTGGTATCAGTGACTGATTTTTAGTTGAAACTTTTCTAATGGCATCAGGTTGACTCTACATCAGACCAGAAATGTGAAAATAAGGAGGTACAATTTGGGCCTTTATTCAGGAAAAAACTGGCATAGAAGGATTTTTTAATATCTTCTCATTTTACAGACATATTCAAGGTTATAGGCAAAAAATTTGACATTTACCTAACCAGTAACATTACCTGGTTCTTGCAGATACTCATAGTCATACCCCAGCTCTCTTGAAGGTTTAAAAAATTCTCCATTTCTGTAAAGGGGGATAAAGGGAACCATGTAGTTTTCTCGATTGTGTCCAATGGGTGCGTTGGCTGCTGGGTAAACTTCTAGCATGGGCCTGTGTCTTCTTAGCCATCGCTCAAAAATGCTGTAGAAGATAAAGCATGTCCATTAACGGTGGGGACTGGCAAAAAGTTTCTTTTTGAAGATTAAAAGTAGTGTTGATGCTTACTTCGTAAACCCTGGGACAGAGTGGCATGCAGTGACTTGTGTTCGTGTGCATGTAATGCTTTCCGACTTACTTGGGGTTAACTACTTTAGTGCTGAGTTCCTCTGCAAACCTACAAAAAGCAAAGACCTGCAGTGCTGCAGAGAGGCTCAATATGCTTTTAAATTCCACAAATTCAATTCACTGTCTCGCTGTGACCTGAATGCAATTTCTGCTCAGTAATTCACATGGTTGTGAGGGATAAGCAGAAAAAGATTGAAGATCTCAGTCCTTCCTCGTCACCCTCAGAAACATTTATAGCTCATTGTGAATAGTCTTGTTGCCAGCTACTCAGTCAGTCCTGTTCCCCTTCCTCTGTTTTCTTTCCAAGGGTTTTCGTGCCTGCACTGCATGGCTACACCATGGCTGGGTTGATATCACAAAAGGGGTGAAAACATCTGAGGAAGAAGGGATAAGATAAATGAATCCAAAACTCAGTAAAACAGGTCAGCTGTCAGGAAAGAGTCTTTCTCCAGCCATAGCCTCTTCACTCACCTTGGTGTCTGCATACTTGTTTTTCATATCCTTATTCCTCTGTTCCAGCTGCTGTTGTGCAGCTGTTTTTTACCCTTTCTTAAATATGTTATCACAGAGACACTACTGACATCACTGATGGGCTCAGCTTTGGTCAGAGGCAGATCTGTCTTACAACAGGCTCCATCTCACATGGGGGTAGCTTCTGGCACCTCCTCACAGAAGCCACCCCCCCAGTCCCCTAAGTACCAAAACCTTGCCACATAAACTAAATACAAGCTGTTACACATCTGACCTCAGCTGCTCCTTTCCATTTTTCTCTGCCAAAGTGCCTCCCATTAGCTGTTTGTCAGCGCAGGGCGGTATGTCTGTTCTTTAACTGGGAGTCAGAGAGCTTAAAGGCTGCAGTATAGGAAGAGTTTGTGTTGACGTTTTCAAGTCAGCAACTTGGTGTGTTTGGAAAGCAAAATCAACAACCTTCCAAAACATTCTCAGTTCTCCCTTTGTGTCTGAGCCTTTTCTTCTCAGTTCTTTGCTTTGTTTCAATCCTCAGATTCTTTCCCTGATCCCCTGCTGTGTATGGGATGACCATGGCTTTTCAGATGACGCTTGGATGTTGGAATAGGGGAAGTGGCAAGATGCTGTAGGGAAAATGCATGAATAAAGAAGACACCATTCTCAATGAGAAGATAGTGCTAGGAGGGAATTGCCAGATTCAAGCTCAGGGAAGGATCACTGAATTTATTTATCAGTTATGAGGGATGAAAATGGTCTAGAGAGACATGTAGATTGTACTTTAAGATCTTGTTTTAATAGTTGCCCCTCCTTGACACTGGACCCTGACTGGAGGACACAGACTTTCCCCCTATCTTCTATTAATAAGCATCTGCTGAGGGACTCAACTTATCCCAGCAACACAGACCCTAAATGCAAATGCTGGTGTCTGCAGGATGTCTGCAGGGTATGCAAGGATTCTGCTGGCAGATTTTTATCTCTCGTCTTTGGGCAGAAATGTTGAGAAACACTCTGCTTACCCAACCAAATTAAAGCCCTCTCACACTCATCAAAACAGAGGCAGGGCCAAAGCCTTGGTTCTTTTTTTAAGATCAAAAGATTTAATAGATGACAACATCATTATGTTCATACGCTTTGTCAATCCTTAACAAAGCAGGTATTAATCTTGATTAAAATCTTCATTTGTGTCTTTTTTCTTCAGTTAATTTCATCAACTCCATCTAGAAAAACTCTTGTCAGGATAATAACATTTAGCTGAAGCTTTCAGATGGATAAATTTAAACAATGATATCAAGGCTTCACTGCAGTTATCGCAAGAAAGTTTGAACAGAAACTCTGTAATCAGATTACATCTTTGGAGACTGGCATAAAGAAATTCAGAAATCATTTAAAAAGGCACAGAATATAAAGGAATTCAGGGCAATTAGTTTAGCTTCAGGAGGGGTGCAGGGGTGTGTTAGACTTCAATCCTTTCCTTGCCTGGCTTTTACCTGTGTCTTGGGCAAGGCACACTTCTTATCAGCACCTTGTTTTCCCAGCAGTTGTAGATGGGAGCTGAGATAACTCTTCCCCACAGAACAGGGCTGTTAGAAGCACAGAGACACTTTGGTTATGGGAACATGGTAAGCTCAACCTGAGTACTTCTTGGGCCTGATTTTTAGAAAACACTCTGAAAATCTGGAGGTCTGATGAGCACAAGGTACTAGAAGTCATCTTCTCCTGAATAACTTCACATGATGTGCCCTGAAGTGCAGCATCCTCTCTGGATGACTTAAGTGTTGCCGTTTCATAAGCAGTTTCAAGAAGAATCCTTAGGCCAGTAAGCTTTGAAGCAGCATGCAAATGCAAAGCATTTCCATGGAAATGAACATATGTACTTCTGGATTCCTTCATTTGCAGCGTGGTTCCCGCATTAGATATCAAGCTTTTCTTAGCAGTAGCAGGAACATTGAATTGTCTGCCCTTGCAGCTGATCTTTAGATTTAGATGCAATTGTGTGCCTCTAATTACTGGTATGATAAGTTGTGCTGATGCACAAGCTGTGTTACACAGCCTGTTGAGTTGTTTATGAACAGTTCTCTCTTTTAGCTTAAAAATCTTATAGTCTTCACTGAAATCTGTTCCACCTAACATATCTATATGCCACTGCAGAAATCTCAGAAACATCCTTTAAGGTTTTAAGAGTCACACTTTCCATTGCTCCCTCTAGAATAGCTTGCCCTGTACATTTATCTTGGCTTTTTTTTCTTTTTCTTCTTTTTGTCAATTTGAAATATTAGGATCATATTCTGCTTGCTAATAAAGCAATTGGCTGAAGTTGCATTTATTCTTTCCACTTATTCCCAGCTTGTTCAGTAAGATGGGCTAACAACAATAATTTTTTCTTGGCAAGATAGTGCATCATGCTCTGTATTTTCATGAAAACCTTCATGTTTTTCTTCTTTTGCCTGAGAAAACTGACAGATTTAGTATATCAGTAGTATTTTTTACATCCTCATCTGTTTGTATTTCTTCCTTTAAAAGGGGGCACTGCCATTTCCCTGCCTCACTCATATTTTTTAAGAAAAAGTATGAAAGAAGGAATCTTAACCCTGCCCTTCAAAAAAGGTTTCCCAGATTAGTGGAAAAGGAAACCTTATAATTACATCCAGTTGGGGAAAAAAATCCATGGAGAGGGTACAATTTAAGCTACATCTCTGTCATGAAGTACAAACAGTTCTTGTTGGGCACCATAAGCCATTTCATATCAGAGAGTTACATTTTATGACTCCCCAACTGAGGCTGCTAACTCCTTCATACATTTTTAAGGAAAACTGAAATCCTGAAGTAGCCTTTGGCTTTTGCTATCAGCCAGATACTGGCATTGTTACAGTGCTTCTATCCTCGGGGATTTGTCTTAACTGCAAAGACATAGGCCCCAAAAAAAAGTGTATCTGGAGAAAAAAAATCACAGTGTCCTTTGTTTCAGAGGACTGTGACCACTGAATTACACCCTGTAGAATACTCTCTTCCATAAAATAAGGTGCTTTCTCCATCCCTGGCTACATTAAAGGCAGTTAGCATCAAATGTGCTCTCCTTCATGCAGTGGTATCCTTTTCTATAGGAAAAGAGAACACATCTGAACAGTTACAACAGGTAATCTGACAATTCTTTCATGTGCCTTGACCTACAAAGACAGTTGCTTTATCCAGCAGCAGGCATGTGGTTTCTATGACAGAGAGAAATCAGTGCTTCCTTCATCAGATGTTGGTCAACTTACAGTTGACAGATGTTTTTTCTTTTCTCCTTTTAAAAGCAGCCATGTTGTAAGTTATTTCGTTTTAGTACTGAACTCCCTAGAATTGTTGGTTATCTTGGCCTCCCTTTCCTGACATAATGAGCTTAAATGGTTGGACTTAAAGGTCTTTTCCAACGTAGCTGATTCTATGATTCCGTGATTTTAAAGGTAAAATAAGACAGCTGAAATAAGGCCTCTGTGATATCCAATATCCATATTTCTTCTGTGAAAAAAAAAGTACTGGGCAGAAGTTCAGTGAGAGAGAAATCTGTCTGACTCCTACCACGGTCTGGTTGGTTGCTTTCTTCCTCAGCATGTAGACAAAGAGGGAAAGCAGATAATTAGTTATTTGTATAGGTAGGAGTTATATTTTCCAGAGATGGAGACTTTTTTAGCATTGCAATCCTAGCTAGACTGGCGTCATTTGGGAGATGTTGGCAGTGCTGAAGAGAGCAGATGGGATGTGAGAGTGGTGGGGAAGACAAGGCGGGATAAAGGAATGAAGAGAAGAGCGAATCAAAAGTCAATGGGAATTTTATTCAGAGAAGTGAAATGGTGAGAACACAATCTGGGATCTAGCAGGAATAAACCATAAATCCATCAGGGTGAAAACTTTTACCTAGAAGGGTCATGAGCAATCAGGGCTTAAGAAATAGAAATTTAAAATATGGAAATTAAATCAATGAAATGGAGATTACTCTCCTGATAACCCTAATACCCTTTGTGTTTCTTCAGCAGTAAGCAAAAGTGACTTGGTATCTTTTATTTAAAGGCCTTGGACAGATTAAAAAATAATTCTATCTAGATAGATAAGAGCAAAGACTGTTTCCATCTGGAAATCAATGTGCCCAAAGTGCATGTCCCAAATGAGACTAAGGAACTGAAAGGGATAATGTGAATTTTGAAAGGTGCCCTGTCTCACATTCAGAGCTCAAAGAGGCTCAGTCTTTCTATATTGCACTTCCAAAGTAGAAATTGTTTTGGAGCAGGTGTATTATTAAATTAAATATTGAAGGTTTTAGAATGACTAGATTATGATGATCAATATTCCATGCAAAGATTATTTGTTTAGTAAGAAATAGAATTTTAATATTGTAGAATGGATTGGATTTAGACAAATATAGGCTAAAATAAGGCTCGGTGTTTGTATTTAAACGTTGGAAAAACTGATCTAGGGACATGCTAAATTCACTATCGCTTGAATCCCGTGATTCCGTCAGAAGCTGCATGCTTGATGCAGAAGTTGCTAAGGGAGCTTATCCTGTCAGAAGGATTCCCAAAAAGTCATAAATGTGAAGAATATCCATCCTGCATATTAGATATTTTTTAGAAAATGTTAGAAGCCCCATTTTACTTCAGAGAAAATAAGCACAGATTAAAAATATCTTGCCTAAATCCATACTAGACATGTGGTGGTGGAGTGGGACCTCCGCTATAGCGCCACTTTGTGTATACCAGACTATGATACCTCTTGGAGCCAGGTTATCCCACTGCAAAGCATGGAGTCTCAATTCTATTTAAGTTTTTTGTGATATATCTGTATACACATCTCTCTAGTTGCTCTCTATGAACTTAATACTTGTGTGTACCAGCACTGGTAGGTCTAAAGAGCTGGTGTGTGGTAAAAAGTGATAAAGACTCCCACTTGTTATGTTGATGATTTGGTAGTTTAAATTTTCATTTGAGACATAGACTTTGCTTTTACAAAGGGTTTTAGTGTGGTAAGGTGCTTTTACAGAAAAAAATACAGCCATCTATAAAATACATGAGTATATCACTTAACTGCACATAAATAGAACTGAATATTTTCCTTGTTCTGCTCCATACATATCAGACTATAGAAAGTGAAATGAAATGAGACTTAGTGGAAAATTAATTTGAAAGAGAACCCCTTGGTTTAAAGAGTGGGGAGAAGTAAGATTGATTTGAGGGTGATTTAAAAAAGGCCACCTCCATATGTTTCTGAATTCATATTACTCTATGAATAATATATGCAATGGGATTGCAGCTGATGAAAGGATGAGTCAAGAAATAAATGGGTTTATGTTGCCAGTGGGAAATATCAAGTAGGGTATGAAAGCACTGCTGTACATAGGCTGGATAACTTCATACTGTTTCAGATAGTGTTGGGTACTCTGAAAAAAATGCGCTTATGGGAGGGAAATATTAGAACCTAGAAAAAGTAGAGTAAAACAATAAGAACAGACCTTTTCTGCATCATTTTGAAAAGCATCTCTCTTCTAGGAGCTGTTTCCCAACAGAGTGCATCCGCAGTTATAAGCATAGCTCCACTTGACTGATTCCAGTGTAGGAGGAGAACACGGACCTTAAATATATGTTATTAAAAATTTCCTTGTATTCAGCCACTGCTGAGACACTGACACACAGTATAAACCTAACTGGCCCTTCAGAAAGAGGTAAGAAAAGTTTAATCCAGTGTGTTTTACCTTGTAATTAAGGACAGCTGGAGAGAAGGAAAGGGGGAAGAAGAGGCTTCATACTTCTATATGAATTCCTCTGCCACGTAACCAGGAACATGTGTGACACTGCAATTTTCCCCAATGGGAGGATTACAGTCCCCTTATGTTGAAGATTCATGGTCACTCTGGGTTCATACTACTACAGAGGACACAATCCTGCTTTCCTCCCACCCCTTACCTTCTTGTCTTCACTAAGCATTTGCACAACCATGCCATAACCAGGATTAAGGAACTAATTTGGTTTAAAACTAAACATCTCATTTGTCTTCATTTGTTCTGGGATAGCTGAGGTGTGATTAAGTAACAGACCTGATTGTTTTGCTTTTGTATGACGGCCAGTACCAACACAAGGGTGGAACAGAGGAGAGCACCTGCAGGTAGCACTGATTGGTGAGCACAACTGTTCCTTCTTAACCTATATGCCAGATTAAGCTGATCTAAAACAGTGAAACTGTGCACTTTGTTTCCCAGTGGTCTGATAAATCCATGCCTCAGCTAAGGCAGCACACAGTGCCAACAGTTCAGCTGCTGGATGGCAACTTTGTCAGCAACTAATAACTATTGCTTTCAAATCTGAAGCCATGTCACTATTTGTGCCACGTTTGACAAGAGACTAATTCCTCATCTACAGTTGTGAGGCTGACGCTAGATTAGCCTGGCTATGGCAAAAGGAAGGCAAAACATGGTTGCTTAAAGCTCATTTATACAATTTATTTCAGTATCATGAGATGACACACTCTATAGAAAAAATCTGGCAAGCAACATGTATTTACTTTTGGAATGAAAGGGAGAAGGAAACAAATTGAGGAAAGCTGAAATGCCAGTCCAAGGACTGTGATTACACAGTAGTCATCACTTTAGAAGTTGGCACTAGTCAGCTAGTATTACAAAGTCACCTCAGGTAATTCCCATCTCAAGCATTGGGAGTAACATTGGTGCTTCAGTCCTGGAAGAGCTGCTGATGCTAAGGTTGTAAAGTCAAGGCACCGTACTGTTTGCCAATGTATGCAGTTATATTGCAGTGTCTTTTTATTCTTTTTTTGTATAAAGTTGTCTAAAGACACTACAGGGACTCTTGGTCAGTTTGTAAACAAATTACACTGATCATAATGCAAGTGTCTGATTAAAAATTAAGATGCTATCTTCAATTATTGTGAGAAAACCAAACCAAACAAACTGTGAGGTTATTGTCCCTGGCTGTTGAACCACTGCTGAGGACTGCCCTGGGTTACAATGCTCACTCTGCGTCTAGTCCCAGCTGAGGGGAACATCCAGGCTTCTACCATCAATTCCAAGCTGCAGCCTGTGGCCTGTGTCCTTGGGCACAACACCTTTTCCACAAACGCTTGCAGTACCACTGTAAAGTTACTTCTACGCCACTCCCTGGGTTGAATACCACAGAGACCTTTTTTTGCATGTGTGCATGTGTATGTGTGCCTGTGGGTGAGGCAACTGGGATATCAGGGCATCCACTTAATGGGTAGACTGTGTGTCTAAGGCCAGTTAATGGGGAATCTAGACTGTTTATGAATATATGTCTATATTTGTACAGGCTTTCATCCTGGTCAGGCAAAGAGGGCACTTCCATTCCTGGAAGTGTTCAAGGCCAAGTTGAAAGGGGTTTTGAGCAACCTGGTCTAATGGAAGGTGTCCCTGGAACTAGATGATCTTTAAGGTCCCTTCCAACTCAAACCTTTCTATGATTCTATGATTCCTTGAGGTTGTTGGTGCTGTTTTGATTTGTGTGAGTGGTATGTTTCTTGTGTTGATCTGTGCAGATGGTCAAGCACATATGTATATATGCATATACATGATTCTATGATTGTATGATTCTATGATATGCATATATATAACAATCGTGTGTTTGTGTGACTATTGGGAATACATGCTCAGCCTCACTACTGGTTGGACTCAAGAACATGGACTTGTGGCAGTCATACCACCTTTGGGCTTCTAGCATTGTCAACGCCTAACACTTCAAACACAGCCTTGTACAAAACAGACAAAAAAGGATGCTTTAGATGAGTGGAGCTGTTCCCTCTTAAAATGCGCTTCTGATTTTTTTCTTGGAGCACATATTCCCATGTTGATCCGTTATATGTCTCTGGAATATGAATATTCATTTTCAGGAAAGGTCTGGCCAACTTAATTGTTTCCCTTTACTCCACATTCTGAACCAAAAAGTCATTTGTTTCTATGGACCACAGTGGAAAGGACCACAGTGGAATAGACCACCTGCAACACAGAGGGGCAATGTGTGGATGACATGAAGCCCCTCATTTATCCAGCCAGATTGATGCTGGCCACAGGCTACGTCCTCAAGGACCATTCTCTGGATGAGGCATAATAGCATGCATCATGCTGATACCTTCCCATCCATTACAAAGTACCACCAGGGCTGGGGAGACGTGTGGCGCCTGAGGATCTTGGCACTGCTCTGCTTTATCATCCCACTACAAGCATCTGCACTTCCTTCCATCTCCTTTGTTCTTATTTATGGCACTCCACAAACTGGCTGCTTGGAAAATGTTGAATAAAGGACATAAGAGGGAGGGAGACAGTAAAGGTATAAGGCCACAGAACCAATCCCATCTAAAAGACAACCAATCCCACTTTCTTTGCCCATGTCCCACTTTTTTGAAAGCTTCAAGGTTACTGTAGCTGCTGGGGTTATGAGATACTTTTAATATTCATTTGACCAATGTGATTTAGATCAGTTTTCCCCCTTATCTTTAAAATGCCATCAATATCTTGGTAGGATTAAGGGAAGAGAAGGGTCTTCAGCCTTTCCAGCTGAACCTGTTCCTCTTCATGTCAAACAATTTGGGTATCCATAGCCATTTGGAGAAGATGCAGGTGGATCACTCATTGCTGTTTAGCGTGCTCATTTGTATGCTTTGACATGGCTTCCAGTCATTGCTCCAATAGTTGTGCAGTGCTCCAAGTGTTTCTCTTCTAAAATGAAAAAGGCAGCAGCTCCTCAAGCCTCTAATGTAAAAAGCTGCTCAGGCGTGTGAGTCCTGCAGAGGATTCAGATAAAATGATCCTGAGCAGAGATCGCTCTTGATGGTGTAGGACCAAATGCCACTTCTCTGTCAGAGAGAGCTGCTGAAATCCTGCATTTCTATTCCCCATTTGCTGTCACCATTTATTTGAGTCACACTGTGAAATGTCTAACTCTTCCTGGGAAGCCCATATAGCTACTGGGTCTTCAACCCCAGTGTGTATAAGTCTGGGTTATGGCTCCCATACCACAAAACCTAAAACCCTGGGCAGCCTGTAACCCACTTTCCCAGTCAATGAACCTCACAGAAATGTTTTCTGCCTTCTCAGAAAATTGGATAGGATGAACCAGCAAGCACTGAACCCAGCTTACATTTGATCAGTTGCTGATGGATTACAACATAAAGAGCTTTGTTCCTACTGGAGAAGGAGATAATGGGGAAGCTGAGCATGACGCATCACTCATGACACTAAAGGCAGGAGCTGAGTGTTGGAAATAGCGTAGGAATCTGTGCAGAGGAATGTCAGTGTGGGACTAGGTAGTGCCTCATTGTAACCCAGTTATTGACAAAGCAAGCTAACTCCTGCAGAAGCTTATTCAACACCTCATCTGGAAAGAAATTACGAGTTTAGGTGAGGCTTAGCTATGCTGAGATTTGGTCAGTTATCTCATATAAACCCTGTCACTTTTCTTAGTCAAGCCAGCCTGTTTTACACCAATGAAAGCTGACAGTGACTCTTCCTAGATGAAGGAGAAAACCTTTTGTTGCTTAAAATAGCTGTCGTCCTGTGTGTTGCTTCACTCCTTGCTGTCAAACCAGGGCAATGTTCGGCTAGAAGTATTTGTCTCATTAATATTTAGGTCTCCAGTGCTGTCCAGTACTGCAAACCCCACGATATAGATCAGACATTATGGTGTGTCCAGTGTGCTTTGTAAATAAGAAAATACAATTGCAACCATGCGTTGCATGGAAAAAAAAACCCAAAACCATTTGCTGGAGTGTATATCCTGTGTTAACTTTCCCAGGTTCATCTTTGCCATGGTTTGAATCTAACAGAAAAACATCACTTGAAGTAAGATATAGTACAAAAGCCAGCTGCTCCAAAGTCTAATAACTAGTTTCCTCTGAAGACAAAGATAACAAGCAGATTAGAATGGACTACTGTGGAGGTAGCTGGACTGACTCTATGTAACCCACTCCTGTGCTCTGTAATTCAATTCTTTTGAGACTGAGAGATTGGCATTATTGAGGTTCACAAGGGCATGTAATATATAAATGACATCTACGTTAGCAAAGTGATAATTTTGTTTGATGAATAGAAGGTAGCTACACGTGGGTGAGAAAAGTACCATGTTTTCCTGTGATTTTTTACAATTTGAACAATTACATCAGCTATTATTGCAGAAGTACTGCAGGAAGGAAATTCAATGCTATGCTAGCTGTCTGCATCAGAGCTTGTCTTGATGGCTGTGTCACAGAGAGCTTTCTCCTCCTCCGGTGTTGAAAGAATAGGTGAAGAGTAACCATGTGGCTTTTGCCAAGTTTGAGGACAAAGTAACCTTTCTTTTCAAAAAATACTAATCGCTTGCATAATACAGTGTACAGAGTGATCTGTTCCATAACTGCGTTGGCCAACTAAAATCTTGCAGTAAGAGTGATCGGAAACGTGCACTTTAAATGGGACTATTTGGACTGCACCTCCTGTATTATTGATTTTTAAGAGCAGAACAGGTTATTATAAACATCTGGCCTCAATAACTACATGGCAAGTGAGATTGCCGACTACTGCATTTCACATACAATCCAGAAGAGATCTTTTTAACCTTCCTCTTACTGTTCCGCTAAAACAAGGTGGATCAGCAGCACTACAGGTTAATTGCTTAATTGATAATTAATGCTTAATTGATAATTAATGCTTAATTGATAAAAAGAACATTTATCTACAGAATCTGTTCCTTGTCCTTATTTGTCTCTGATATCTCATGGTCTACCTGTGGATTGCCATAGAACGTTTTTGAGAGTGTGGGTTATTTTAGATGCAGATGCAACCTCAAGTGTACTGGATAGACTCAGCCCTTGCCTGTCCAATGGGCAAAGCTGGGAGGTCTTCTGGAGGAGGGTTGCTCTAAACCTCTACTCCTTCACATTTGCTTTTGACTATCAGTATAGCCATGGTACAGGTTAGATGGACCTGTGGTGTGACCCTCCAAGGTTGTTCCTCTATCCCCTTAGGTATTCTGCAATTGCAATAGCAGGAACTGCCTGGGCTTACTGAAATAGATGTTAGACTTCTGCTCCAGTATCTTGGTGTATTAGTTACCTGTCAGCCTCAGATATGGGAATATTAAAGGAGAGATACTGGGGAGCTGTGTTTCCCAGCAACACCCCAACCTTCCCACTTACGCTCTGTTTTCCAAGGATATATTTATGTGGTATTTTGCAGTAGATGTGAACTCACTCTACCCACATACTGAGCCCACTTTGAGTGAGTCAGCTCCATCAAACAAGTTGAGTAGCTCTGGTTAACATGCTGCTAAGCCTAAGAGGTTAAGAGGGGAATATTAGCAGCTCCAGTTCGGTGCCAACCAAGGGTAACAGAGGGAGTGTGTGTTCTTGTGCACATTTGTAGACATCCCCAAAGGGAAACAAAATTAAGATAAATCTTTCCATGCTTTCATTTCTAAATATTTCCATGCTTGAGTTCCCCATCCCTTCAATATACTGATCTGCTCTGTATCTCACACTTGTAGGAGTTTGTGTGTGTCAATAAAGCTTGTGACCAGTCATTCCTAGCCCGCCCTCACATGAAAAGCTCTGCTGGAGAGTTGCTTTCTACTCTGATGTCCTTCCTGCTAAACCAGAGCTAGTTTCTGTGGCACAGTGGCTTCCAGCACAGCAACTGCTGGTAAAAAGGTGATTTTTGTTAAGCATCAGAGAAGGGTGGGAGCTGGTCAGCCTTTCTGCCCTGCTGCAGAGCCTGCTGGTGGGACATAACTGTGCATGCTGATCAGGGTTCTGTTCACAGTAGGAGCCATGCAATACACACAAGGCAGGGAGAAGAGGCAACTGCCACCCAGGATGCATTGGAAGAATGTTATTAATTACACCAAGAGCTTTGGAAGTGGGGAGAAAACTTTCCAGGCTCAGTCTTATTGCATACACAAGTAATTGGGTCATGCACCTTAAGCATTACCTGTATTGTGGGTGTTTGTATTATAGTGATTTCTGTGATTTCTGAATTTGAGTTTAAACAAAAACTCTGTGCCAGATATTGTGTGGAGATAAAAGAAGTATTTTGAGTGCACTCATCTGATTAAAAGTCAAAAAGGTGCCTTAGCAGAAATGCTGGTCACTAGTCAGTAAGTCTGACTTTAGTCTTGCTAATTACAGTAAGACATCTTTATTATTAAAAGAAGATGTCTGCAGTGTAGCTAAAGAAGAATACAGCTTAGCCAGTACCAAGGTGTGTTTCCTTAAGGGAGAAACTAGCAGCTCCACCAGCTGTGGCTGTGATGCAGCTCTGATCAGCTCCAGTGCTGATACCCTCACTCGCCCAGGTACCAGGGGACAAGGGAGCTCTCTGGGCCAAGGCCATCTCCTATACAGCGCTCCTCACTGTTCATAGACCTACAGATAAAAAGGTTTAAGGGGGCTTCTTTGGATATTGTTCTATTACTCCACAGTGATCATGTTTAAGTACTGTGCCACACCATGAACACTTTCTTTTTCTATTTTACTTTTGGTGTGGTAGCATTTTTATAATCCAGATGTTTAAGATGTTTAAAAGACAACCTAAAGTTTTCCACATGTATCCTGAGTAAGAAATGCCAGATATTAAAAAGTATATTAGCAACATGCAAATGCTTTGAGGAGGTAAAGTAGTATTTGAGAGCATTAGGGGCTGTCCTGCTACACACCATTATCTCAGCTCTGTTCTGGAAATGGTGGAAATCATCCCTAAGCGAGGAGCAAATCCCGGGGGCTTGTCTCAGGAAAACTATACTTGTTTACCCCTGGATGTAGCAGTAGCTCAGTGATGCTCATGGTTTCACCAAGTAGAAGGCTTTAACTGTGTTTCACCTTCATGCCAGGAACAATTATGGAGATGACTTCACCTTATCCACTGCTTTTATGCAGGAATTTGGGAGGATACGGTGCTGGGCACTGGAACTGATGTGATACAGAAGTGCTGGGGGTTTACTGTTACTGAGGAAGAACGTATATTGCTAATGGCAGCCTCTTGACCTGCTTTTGTATTTATTTTTTTTTTGGTAACAGATTTCATGTGGCTTCAAGCCATAGTTCATTTAGCTCTGGGAAAATGTGACTTTTAGGCTGTGTCATTGTATTTTGCAAACATGCCTCGGAAGAAATGAGAGTCTTTCTGTGCCCATATCAAGGAAGGAAATTAATCATACACTCAGTGTTTATGCAGTGATTTTCCCCCTGCTTTATTATTAACTGATATATCACTGTATTACAATCTCCATCATCTCAGCTGTGCTTAAGTCACTTTTTTTGGTGTCTCTGAGTTTCCGTATACCAAATGGGGAAAATAATTCCTTGTCCTTGTGCTTTGTCTGTGTTGTCTCCTACTGGAGACAGTTCAGGGTAAGGAATTACACTTACTTCATGTATCAAAGTCTGGAAACCTAATATTGCCTTACAAGAATTTCTAAGGATTCTTTTGAATGCTTTCTCTCCAAATGTTCCAAATTCTTAAAGCAAATAGTTTTTAACTGCTAAAAAAAGTTCCTGTTTCCTGTCAACATTTCAAAACAAGAGAACTACTTGGTTTTTCTTGTGCCATTTCTTGGTTTAAAAAACCTGAGTTGACATTTAAGAGAAAATGAAAATGTTCTGTTTCGAACACTGAGTAAAAATAACAAGCTTTTATTTTGACATCTCCTGGAAGTGAAAACCAAATTTCCTCTTGCTAAAGTATTTTCTGACAAAATCACTTTTGACATAATGCTAACTCTTTTTTTTTAAGTGGAGGAAGGGACTCGTGTGAAGGCAAGTCCACAGGGACTGAAAGTGACCATAAAGTTGGCTTAGGGAATGGGGCGTTGCTGGCATGAAAATCAGGATGAGTAGATTTTGGGTTCTAATATATTTCTGAACAGATTGCTCCATACATACTTTTCAGATTAACGCTTTACTGATAAGCAATGTGATAAGGAACATTTTATTGTTAGATTCCCAAATAAGCCAGACCCTGGCTTTTCTCAAGGCTTCCAGCTCCAGCCTGCCACTGAAGCAGAAGGGGCTATTTTAGCATCCTGCAGAGGAGTGTATGGCAGCTGATGTTGCTGAACAGCACAGAGACATTTGACTTGACAAGGTGGAATCTGAGGCATTTTCATTGGGCTCTTAAGCTAATACGTAGGAGAGTTTCTTCTGCACCTGCTTGGAAGTATGCATGTATGTAAGTGTCTGTAAAGGAAAAGGTCTCCGTTGTCTATGTGACTTTATGCTTGGCTTGGGTTACTCTTAGCAGAGTGCATGTACACACACACAGATGTAGACACACAGCCCTCCCCATCCTGGAGGTTTTGTCTCTTTGATGCAAGAGTTAGTCCTGTGTGATAGCAAGCAATAGTAATTGAAGCAACAAGGTCAGCATAGGGATGTCCAGCTGTCTCTTGTCATTTCATATGATCATAAATGAAGCAATTGCCATCTCCACTTGCTCACATTGTTTTGATACCTGAAAGCCACAGTCAGAGGCTAAGAATATGCCAGGTGTTGCACAGACAACTGCAATTAGAGAGTCCCTTGCTGACAGAGTTGAATCCATGGATGTGTAAGTTGCACAATGCCCTGTCAGGTGTAGTATGGAGGGACTTGTCTGAATGCCTGTCCATTACTACAAGAGCTTAGAAACAAGATGAGAAGTGGGACCCTATTGCATTAGCTACAGGTATAAAGTAGTATAGAGATCTTTAACAGTGACTTATTTTTCCCATTGCTATTTAGTATTTCTTGCAGGTTTCAGGGGGAATTGTTGGGGTGGGATGTGGAAGTCAAGAAGAGGAGAGATACAGAACAAATGAGAAGAAAGATGGAAGAAACATTCAAAGGACAGAAGTGCAGGGATAACAGATGAAGATACTGTGTGGCTATAGGGATGGAGGGTCTGAAAGAGTCAGCATAGAGAGGAGTTCCTTTTCAGAGCACAGAAAACACCCTAGTGAGCTCAAGTGGGACTATGGGCCCTTGCTTTCACTGCTTGTGCAGCTGCTCATTCCAGCTTGAGTGGGCTGACTGCTCCCTTGTTATTCCCTTGTGCTGACTGTAGAGCATATCTGAATAGCAAAGAGACATTGCAATTAGAGAAATGCTTCAGAGAGCTAAAAAGCTCTCATTTTTGCTGAATGTATATTTTGTTGCATCTTTTTGGTTTTAAGCCGTTCAATTAACAATTAATAATTTTTGGGGTTGTCATCTGCTTTTACCAAGCACTGAGGTTTGATCCTTAGGTCTTCTAGCTAAGGAATAAGGCAAGGAGCCTGATTTATCAGTACTAAGAAAGGTGAGTACCTTCATACTTCTGCATTGCTAAAAGGGAATGACCTAAAAAAGAAAAAGGAAGTATTTGTAATCAAATGATTTGCTTTTCACCTGAGAGATCTCAACTACACCTCTACTCCATCCATCATCCCCTCATTCTGCACATCAGGCCTGGGTAGGAAAGGCTGGGGGGTAGCAGATGGGAGGCTGACTGTTGCTCAATTTGGAAAGCAGCTCCTAACATTTGGCTCACACCTGTCAGCAGACTCCATATACACTTGTTTATCCTCCTCTGTACCATATGTTTCCATGTAAAATCAGTTCCAATGATCTATTGCCTTACTTCTATCACTCCTATTATGGTCGTAACTGAGCATTTCACAGTCGTTAATGCATTCACCCTGACAGCGTCCCTGTTGCGTAGGCATCTAATATCACCCACTTTACAGATGGGTTAGCTGAAGCTCTGATCAACAGCTCCTCAAAAGTCTTATTGAAATCAATGGGAAGGAGACACATCTCCAGGAGATGTGAGTTTGGAAGAGTAAACTACATGCTCAGTTTCCCCCAAGGAATTTGCTGTGGAGTGAGGAAACCCCTTTTTAGGTCCTATGTGGATGCTCAAAGTGGTGGATCATTCTTGATTTCTTAACACAGAGCTGTTCCCTGCCTTTGCAAGACCCGTGGTTGCTGGTGTCCAACCTTATTATAGCCTTAGCCATTAAAGCCTCACCTCACAACTCTCCATGTCCTCAGCAAGGCCTGGAAGAAATGTTATCTGTGACAGAAGGTAGAATTATAGAATGATGGAATCATAGCATAGATTTAGTTAAAAACAAAAATATTCATAAAATCATAGAATCATAGAAAAGACTTAGTTAAAAAGTTAGTCAAAAGCCCATTCACCCAATGTTGTGGTAACAAAGTGCTGTAAAGTGTTCTGCCCACATCAGAGAAGTTGATAAGGACCAGAAAAAGTGCTTCTGCTGCTGTGGAGACTAGTTCTCCCATTTCCTCTGTTCTTTGTATCCTTGCTTGCCTCTCAGAAAATAACTTCTTTGCAGCCCTTCAGATTTAAAATCTATGTAGAGAGGAACAAGGTTTTTTAAAATGTACTGTACGTACCTATCAGTCACCTACTTATTAATTATAACTAAAAGCATGATTAATCTGTCATGGATAAGGCTGCTAAGTAACACTAATCATGCTAATGCATTTCTGTCACTTACACAAAAGGCAGCATTATTATCAGTTTTTACATCCATGTGTACTAAAGGCCATATACACAGTAGCTGCAGATCACTGGTAACATTCTTTCTGCCACAGATGGGATTAGGTTGCATTGTGGATATCTGTATTGCCCCTGCAGTGCCTGTGCAGTGATTTATTTACTCAACACCGGTAGGACTTAACGATGTTAGAATCATAGAATCATAGAATCAGAGAAACATAGAATCAGAGAATAGTTAGGGTTGGAAAGGACCTTAAGATTATCTAGTTCCAACCCTCCTGCCATGACCAGCGACACCACACACTAAATTATGTCGCCCAAGG